>NW_006441948.1:266569-282763 GCF_000325575.1 Pteropus alecto
CTTTTTTTGAGTTTCAATCTCCTTGCTCTGCTCATCTAGGTGTTTTTTTCAATTCCTGAAATTCTTGATATGGCTCATTTTGGAATTCACTGAGTTTTTTCAGAAGTACCATCTTGAATTCTGTGTCATTTAAGTTGCATATTTCCATGTCTGAAAGCTTATTTTTTAGATTTTTTTTTTAAATTTCTTTCTGAGATGCCTTGTTACCTTGGTTTTTCATGATGTCTAATGTACTATTTTTCTGCCTGGGCATTAATGGTAGTGTATTCTGCTATTTTTTCCAGAAGAAAGAGTTATCATATAAAAGTCTCTCTTTCGCCTGCTGGAAAGAAGGCACTTTTTTTTTGGTTCCAGTAGGTGGTGTCTAAACCTCTTGGATCCCTGCATTATATGAAGCCTTAATAATGACTTTTTATTTTCTTTAGATATTTAAACATGCTTGCTACCCTAAGTTTCATTCCCTGTCAGTGTCAACAATAATCTCAGTAGCGTTCGCTCCATTTCCCCTGCGGCTCTGCAGTGTTTGGAATCAGAGAGTATGGGGTTCGGAGTTGGTGGTTGTGGCTCAGCCTCGATTTTGGAACTGCAGCCGGTAAAAATTAACTGTTGTTTCTCTGCGGTCCCATCCCACTTCTTTGCTTTCCACTCTGATGCATGAGACCTGCCTATGGCTGGGTAGAACTCACAACTCTTCCAGACAAGGCTGTTCAGGGAACTCGCCACACCTTCTCCCCTCTTCTTCCTTCTACAGGGAGCTCCAGCGGCTGTGAGAGGCAGCTTCTTTATTTATTCCAGTCCACCGCCCAACACCCAGAGTTCTGATCTGTGGTAGCTCTTATGCCCAGATCCCATGCTGAGATGTGCTGGTGTACAGTGTGGGTGTTTTTTGTTGACTTTTGGATGTTCAGCTTATTTTTGTTTTGAGGGGAGAGATCTGGGGATGTCTCTCACTCTGCCATATTTCTCCAAACCTCTGTTTATACTTTTTAAACACTTTTGGATTTACAGTGATGCAAAAATTGATACTCAGTTTTGGAGAGAGTATTGGGGAAATGGTATTATAAATACAGTGAATATGAAAACATAAAGTGGTCATTTCTTTCTGTTCAGAAATTTATAAAATTAACCTTATTGAAAAGTGAACATCCTTTCATTTAGCAATTCTACTTCTAATATTTATCAGACAAGTTTAGAAGATCTTTGAATAAGGATGCTCATTTCAATGTTTTTCATATTTGGCAAATTTTAGGAATAATTTAAGTGATTACTACTAATAAATTTCGTTAATCCCTATGATAAAATAATTTGCAGCTCTTCAAGTGATATATGACTGTATTTGATTGCATATTGATATGGAAAGAGATCCAGGTTATAAACTTTATGTATAGTAATCATTTCATTTTTATATATTTGTCTAGATGATGTAATTATGAAATGTTAGCTAATTATACATGAGTAGTGGATTTTCTCCTTCCATATATATATTTCCTGATTTTTTTCTATTGAAGTTTTACAATAAGTAGAATAACTTTTATGATCAAAATATGTAAAACTTTTATCCATTTAAAAATCTGTGTTAGAGTTTATTAGTAGTGGGGTGGGTCAAATCTTTTCAAAAATGTTGGATAGGAACTTGGTGTCAGAGTATGTTATGGATGTGGGGGGAAATGTACCTGAATATTTTGAGCTTATAGTAACAGCAACTGGAAGTCTGGCAAAGAAAAATGGTGTTGGCAGTATTCAGAGAACTAGACAGATTGGCGGTTAGTGTCAGAGCAACTGTGGGAGATTTAGAATCATTAGAATATGAGGCGAGACTATTCAGGCATTTTGGTGAGGATTTTACTTTATTTTAATGATATATAGTTCCCACTGATAATCTGTGCACATTTACTAAGGCCTTTTATAGTCCTTTTATAATGATGGGGCAGTATTAGAAAGAAGTCAATTTTGTGTCACAGGAGGAAGGGTGGTCTAGAATGATTTGACACTTTGAAGCTTGCCCCTAATACCACAGTTGTTCTTGGTAGTCTTTTTAAACAACTTTATTGAGATATAATTTACATATCCTACATTCATCCATTTTAAATATACAATTCAGTGATTTTTTTCACTACATTTACAGAGTTTTGCAACCATCCTCAAAATACAAGTTTAGATTTTCATCTTTCCCTCCAAAAACTCATATTTTTTTTATTATTATAGTGACATTAGTTAACAAAATACGTTAAGTTTCAGGTATTCAATTTAACAATAATATATATATACATACATATATATATATATACACGCACACACATATATATATATACACACACATATACGTGTATGTGTATGTGTGTATACACACACACACATACATACACACACATATACACACACACACACATACATACATATTGCATTAGTGTTCATCACCCATAGCTAGATTTCTTTCTGTCACTACATATTTGACCCCTTTTACCCTCTCTACCTCTCCCTTCCTTCTTCCCCCCTAACTTCTGGTAACCACTAGTCTATTGTCCATATCTATGTTTCTGTTTGTCCTGTTCTTTTGTTGCTTTTAGGTTAATATACCACATATAAGTGATATCTTGTGGTTTCTAACTTTTTCTGTCTGTCTTATTTCGCTTAGCATGATTATCTCAAGGTCCGTCCATGCAAAATCTCATATTTATTAGCAACAATTCCCTCATCAGGCAACTACTAACCTATGTTTTTATAAATATATATATTTTTAATTTTTCAATTACAGTTGGCATAAGTTATATTAGTTTCAAGTGTACAGCATAGTTATTAGATATTTATATAACTTGCAAAGTGATCACCTGATATGTAGTACTCATGTGATACTACACATAGTTATTACAAGATTATTGACTAATCTTTTTGCCTCTATGAAATTGCTCATTCTGGATATTTTATATAAATGGAAGCATATTGTATGTGCTTTTTAAAATCTGGCTTCTTTCACATAGCAATTAGTTTTCAAGGTTCATTCATGTTGTAGCATGTATCAGTAATTTGTTGCAAAGACTGTCTTCACAGCATCGAAAGAGAAAGCATGAATGATTGATGAGAAGCCTTCTCTCTGCACAAAAGGAAAAACAGGTTCAGAAACCAAGAGGAGTGTCGTAGAATGGACACTAAAGACTGCAGATTTAGGATAAGTGAGAAATGAAAGTGTTATAAGAAAAGAAATTGAAAGACTGCTTGTAAAATTAGAACTGATGAACTCAATCAAGAGAAATATTTTAAGTATCTTTACTTGGTTACAGCAACTAGAAAAACCAGGGCAAAACTATAATGCCTTGCTGTACATAATGAACAACTGTTTAAAATTAATGCAAAGTTTTGAAGAGACATCATACTTGCTCAAGAGAAGATTATGAAAAGTTGAAAGACATACTTTAGCTCTTCATCTTTAGAGGTTTCTCAATGAAAATCTTTTTAGGATAGTCAGATTATGGATGAAAGTAAGGGAAGGCACTATCAGATCTCCAGAAAAATTCATCGGGTACTATTAAAGAAAAGCGAAAAAAGTGTAAAGATTTAGCATCATATGTTGAATAAAAATTCACTGTGTTTAGGTTGGGTAAGATGGATAAAGGTGGTCAAAATGTACAAACTTCCAGTTATAAGCTGTGGAAATGTGCTATACAGCATGATGACTATACTTAATGATACTTTATTCATATTTGAAAGTTGCAAAGAGAGTAGATCTTAAAAGTTCTCATGACAAGAAAAGAAATGTAGCTATGTGTGGTGATAAATGTTAACTAGTTATTATGATGATCATTTTATAATTTATATAAATGTCATATTATGTTATATACCTGAAACTAATATAATCTTATATGTTAATTATATTTCAATAAAAAATAATATTAAAGCAAAAACCTTGCCACGATAGCAGAAATACTGTAGATAAACAAGAGAATATTGGCTTATAGAACAAACTGTTAGATAAAAGAGGAGACTGAACTATGCTTATGAAGTGAAAGAATGGAAATGTTTAGAGTATCAAGCTAATAAGAAATGAATGCTAAATGTCTATGGAAATCTTATTGCTTTATTTGGTGGTGGGAAAATATGATAAATATGTATAATATGTAAATAACTTTGCTAATTAAAATCCTACATGGACCAAACAAGATAATGACCGTGAAAGCATTTTGAAAAGTAGAAAGCACTATGCAAATGTAGTTGCTGTTATCATTAAACTTTGTGCTTTAGACTCTAGATTATTCTCTCAGAATCGGTGTATTCAAGCATGCTGCCTTATTTCTTGTCTTCCATGGCAAAAACCCCATTGTATTTTGTGGCCTTTGGATTTTGAGTTCAGCTACTGCTATGTATTCTGTATTGCTGATTTTAGTTGCTTATCCTACTTGTCCCAGCCTTGCACAGTCTCTTGGTTCTTCTCTGTATGTGGTAATGCTATATCAATCACACCGGACTCTGATTTTTGCTTGGTCTAAATATTTATGGCATGTAGTCAGTTGAGGAAAATGCAATGGGTCATGTCCATCATTCCAGTTCATGCTGTCTACCTAATTCTTTGCCTCTGTTCTTGGCTTCTTGTCTTTATTAGTAGCATCATCACTGCCTCACTCACCGGGCTTAAAAACACTTTAAGTCTTCTTTTCCTTCATTTAAAATATTTCTGGAGCACCTATATTGTGGAAAGACCAGATGTGCTAAATATTAGAAGGTTACAGCTCTTGCCATCAAGGAGCTCATAGTCAATGTAAAATAAGGGTGTCCACAAAACCAATAATGATTCAAAGGTTAATATATGTGATAAAGTTACAAGAATATGACAGACATAATCCTGACACTAAAATTGAGAAAATGTGTCATAAAGAAAGGGATATTTGAGCTGCATGGTTTTCATTTTTTAAAAAGGTATAAATTTCATATAGTTAGAGTCATCTTTTTTAGTGTATAATTCAATCACCCCATAAATCCCTCTTGCTCCTTTATAATCAAAACTTCTGCCAGCCTCAATGATGATTTATCTATTAGTTGTCTCTAATTTTGACTTTTATAGAATATCATAAAAATGGATCCTATATAATGCATTTGACATTAATATATGTTGTTGAATGAAATAGTTTATTGTTATTACAAAGTAATATTCCATTTTATGAATGTATCACAGTTTGATATCCACTCACCAATTAAAGACATTTAGGTTGTTTCCACTTTAGAGTATACAGGTTTTATGGGGAACATGATTTTTAATTTGACTCTGGCAAATATCTAGGAATGGGATTGCTGGGTTACATGGTAAGCTTATGTTTAAGTTTTTAAGACACTATCGAACTGTTTTCCTACCAGTAATGTTCTGATTGTTTTGTATCAATCAGTACTTTGTAATTTGTAATTTCAGTTTATGTTTTAATTTTAGCATTCTAAATAGTGTGTAATGCTATCATATCTCTATGGATTTATATATCGTGTACAATGCATATAAATGGCATCACATAATACATGGCCTTTTGTGTCTGAGTTCTTTTGGATTTTCCTTGAGGTTTTTTACATAGAAAATCATGTCATCTGTGAATAGAGATAGTTCTATTTCTTCCTTTTCAACCTGTTTGCCTTTTAGTTCTTTTTCTTGCCTTTTCCAGTGGCTAGTACCTCCAGAACAATGCTAAATAAGAGTGGTGAGAGTAAACCTTCTTGTCTTGTTCTCAATCTTCGTGGGAAGGTATTTAATCTCTTGCCATTAAATATGAAAGCTCTAGTTTTATAGTTTCCTCAGGTTGTGGAAGTTCCCTTGTAATACTACTTTTCTGAGAATTTTTATCAGAAATTGATGTTGGACTTTGTCAAATGCCTTCTCTTCATTTAATGAGATTGAAGGTATATATGAGTCACCAAGATATCTTATTAAATTACAGATTCTGATACATTCAGTCTGGGATGCAACCTGAGGTAATGCATTTCTAATAATTTGAGATGATATTGATGTTGTTGGTTGTGCATCATACTTCGAATAGCATGGGTCTAGAGTATACCACTATGGACTGAAGGGGAGACATTACTGAAGAATGCTAAAAAAGGAAAAGAGTTGCAAGGAGAAATGTAGACAATAGATTTTTTTAAATTAATTAATTAATTTAATTTAGTTTCAAGTTTGCAGTACATTGATAGACATTTATATAGTTCCTACAACAATCTCCCCAATTGCTTCCTCCCTCCCCTGACCCTCCACCTAGCCAATGTATTAATGCTACTGCATTCCCTATGCCATGCTCCCCATCCCTGTGACCATCTATCAGCTACTTCTTTAACCATTTAACCCCATTTTCTCAGTCCCCCAAAACCCCTCCCCTCTGTCCTTCACCAAAATGTCCACTATATTTGTGAGTTTTTTTTTGATTAGTTTGCTCTTTTTGTTCCTTAAATTCCACATGTAAGTGAAATCATATGGTATTTATCTTTGTCTGCCTTAAATACCTTCTAGGTCCATCAAGGCAATACCTTTTCTATCCTCTTTCTTTTAGTCTGTGTGTGTCTTTTAATTTGAAGTGAGTCTCTTATAGGCAGCATGTAGGGGCATTGTTTTCTTATCCAGTCATCTACTCTATCTTTTAGTTGGAGCACTTAATTCTTTTCCATTTTAGGTACTTATTGATAGGAATGTAGTTGTTATCGTTCTTTATTCCTGTTTTTGATATATGTTTTTTCTTCTCCAACATTTCCTGTAATACTGGATTGCTGTTGATGAATTCCTTTAGATTAGTTTTGTCTGGGAAGGTCTTTATCTGTCTTTCGACTCTAAATGATAGCTTTGCTGGATAAAGTATTCTTGGTTGTAGATCCTGGATCTTCATCATGTCAAATATTTTGTGCCAAGCCCTTCTGTCCTGCATAGTTTCTTTTGAGAAATCAGCTGCCAATTTTATGGGTACTCCCTTGTAGGTAACTATCTGCTTTTCTCTTGCTGCTTTTAAGATTCTCTCTTTGTATTTAACCTTTGGCATTTTAATGATGATGTATCTTGGAGTGGGCCTCTTTGGATTCCTGGTTTTGGGAATTCTCTTAGCTTCCTGGGGTTTTATGTCTATTTCCTTCACCAGGTTAGGAAAGTTTTCCATCATCATTTCTTCAAATAGCTGTTCAACATCTTGTTTTCCTTCCGGTATGGATATTCCTTCGATGAGATAGATATTTTGACCTTTAATGGTCTCCCATAGGCTCCTTAAACTATTTTCATAGTCTTGGCTTTATTTTTCTTTTTGCCATTCTGATTAAATGTCCTGGGCTTTCCCATCCTCTATATAAGTCATTTGATCCTCTTCTTTATTTACTTTGTTTATTCAATTTAATATACTTCTCATCTCAGATAATGTGTTCTTCATTTCTGACTTGTTCTCTTTCATAATTTCCATTTCCATTTTTATGCTTTTTATCTCTTGTGAAGTTCTCACTGAATTCATCTACGCTTCCCCTAAGTTTGTTGAACATCTTTATAACCAGTGTTTTGAACTCTGCCTCTGTTAGATTGCTTGACTCCATTATTCCTGGGTCTCTGTTCTGTTCTCCCATATGGTTTCTGCTTCTTTGTCTTCCTATTGTGGCTTTTTTTTTTCTCTGTCTGTTTCTATGTATTACGCAAAGCTCCTAAGTCTCTCAGTCTTATTAGTGTAACTTTGTGGAGTAGGTGTCCAGTGACACAGTCCTGAGATGGGTTAAGGTGCAGGCCAAATTTAGCCCCATCCTGTGCCCCTCTGGGGCCACCTGTTAAGATTCAGCAAGCAATCCACAGATATTGTGCTTATAGTTGCCTCAAAAGGCCACACCAGAAACCGAGGCCAGCTGCCTCCAGTGTGAGTCTAGGCGCCACTCAGCAAGGAGCATCTGACTCACTGAGGACACATCTGGATGTGACTCATTTGGGCCATGAGTTAGAGGAGGCAGGGTTTCAGGGAATCCTCTGGGCAGAATGACCTCTGTTATCCAGTTTGATGATGTCTGGGCTATGGCAGCGCTGCATTCGGCACACTGGGAGGGATGTGGTCTCAACAGAGGAACAAAGGGATGTCGCCGGCACTTCTGTACAGAGCGTCTCCTGTAGGCCCTCACTCTGACAATATCTCCCTGTATGTCCCTGGTGCCTGCTGCACACAGCTGAATCGGCATTGGTGTGCTGAGCAAGCAGGTCAGTCATGGCGAAATTCTGCTCACGGGAATGGCTCCTTTAATAGGCATCTTCTACTGCTGCTGCTGCTGTAGCCGCCATCCGTCTCAGCTGCTCAGGACCAGGAAGCCTCGCATCCTCACCCTGTCCTACCTTCTGCTGTTACAGGGTATTTTCTTTCATTTCTCCTTAGTTGTATAGCTTGTTCATCTAGATTCCAGATGATTTTTCCTTGCTATTTTCTCCTTGTTTCTGTCACAACTTTTATTTGGTCACCAGAGTGATGAATGGAGCCTCTATCATCTACGCCATTTTTTTCCCCATTGAGAATAAATATTGTCATGGAGGTCAGTGAAGGAGCATATCAAGAATGAGGAGGAGACTAACAGTTTTATTTATCTATCTATCTATCTATCTATCTATCTATCTATCTATTATCTATCATCTATCTATCTATCTATCTATCTATCTATCTATCTATCTATCTAATCTATATCTATCATTAGCTATTCTAATCTACTATTTATCTTACTTATTGTAGTCCTTTTATTTCCAACAGCAATATTCTTTAGTTGAGGCAACCCTTGGTTGACCTCACAGATTACAAGGACCTTGTCAGCTTACAATCCCTTATTTTTAATATATTTTTTTATGCCTACAGCACCTGGTCTTCCTAGGTGGTCTCCCATCCAAGTATTAACCAGGCCTGACCCTGCTTAGCTTCCAAGATCAGATGAGATCGGGCTTGTTCAGGGTGGTATGGCCACAGATGAGACCAACAGTTTTAAAAGCAGTAAGATTAGGTGTGTCAAATATGAAATTATCATTGGCTTTATAGCAGAAGTTGTACTATTTATGTTTCTTGTACATATCTGTGCTATTTGAAGTGTCATATAGTATTATAAAACAAAGTGTCCCTCACTGTCCAAATCTATTTAGTTCCCAAGTTTGAACTGTGAGGGTTTGGATAAGAAAGAACACATGATCTGAATATATTTGGTTCCTGAGTTTTGAGTAGTAAGAGATAGATAATGAGGGATATCTGTCCTAACTCTAAAAATTTATCCTAAAATGATGTTTCCTGAGTTTATACAACAAGAATTCAGATAGTGGGATATTTATATTTGTTTATACATGTTTTCCCTACTAACTTCATGCTCCTTCAGAATTAGGATTATATTTGACTTTGTATTCTCGGCCCCTTGCGTATCACCTGGTACGTAGATGATCATTAAGTGTTCATTTAATTTTTGAAATGAGCTGAAATGAGGGAGACAAATTATAAACTACTTTCTCAGGGCATTTAGCAGTAAGGGGAAGTAGAATGATAGTCTGATATGTGAGGAGAATTCAAGGCTGAAGGCAGATTTTGTTTTGCTTTTTCTTAAAGTTATTTTGAGACCATATAGATTTGTGATTAATTGTAGGCAGAGAAGAAAGTCCCAATAACTAAGAAGTGAATAAAGAAACAGGAGAGGAAATAATTAATAGAGCACATTCCTGTAGCAGATAAATAGTACAAGTATCTGGCTTAATCATAAGGGGGAAACATCACAATAATTTAACCCATTTTGCATTGAGTCATGTAGAATCTGCCTTCATCACAAAGCCATTCAGTCATAGCTATCACTATAATCAACCTTAATCCAGGACCCCATTGCTTTTTACCTGAGCAACTTATTATTTGTCTTCTCTGTAAACTCGTTCTTTTAAACTCCTCTTTGCATGTGGCTGGAGGAAGTCTCTCCAAAATATTTTCCAAAGACAATCCTCCTACTGGAGAATATAGGGTCTCTCCTTTCTGACCTCTGATTGCAGCTTGGCATCTCAACCTCTTGGGATCAATGAAGATGTTGGGTTCTTAATGTTTTCTTCAGGCCTAGGATTTCTTTATAGGTTCCATTATCAAAGGTTAACATGTGACTCTTGATTATATTGCTACATTAACATTTGACACACTAAGATTGTTCCTATCACTGAAATTAAATGATGATAATAACTTCTAATTAGGGGATCAGGATTTCTGCCAAGATTTTCTCTAAAAATCTATTTCAAATTAATACCATCAAATGTGTAGCTCTGTATGCATGTGTATGTGTGTTTTATGTCACAGGCATAATTTCTATTTGATATGAGTTTACTCTCATGTGTGGGCTAATTGGTAGTTTATAGGGCACTTATTTTTTCCAGTCTGTTGTTTTTGTTCAGAGCAAAAATTTACTCAATTTATGAGAATATTTTGACGATTCTGTCTGTGTGTCCAGGAACTACAATTTGATATGAATATTCTGGCTGCAATGACCCAATTTTAAGATGTGAAACACTCTATATTTATATGGAAATAATTAGCTACCCTGATTCCACCATAAGGAGTAACAAACATTAAACTCTTATATAGAATATAATATATAAAATAATAAGATGAAAAAACCATGGTTATAGTCTCCTTATCTTATTTGCAAATATTACAAGTGTTGTTTACTGAAACAAAGTCCCAAAAAATGTTACAAAGAATTATGTTCAATTTAATTCTTAGGGATGTTTTAGCCAACATGTTATGATTTATTTGTACCTTTAATAATACTCATACTTTCTCAAAATTCTCTGATATCCATAAATGTGCCTATACTCAAATAATTAATTTTCGACACAGTGTTTTGTTGTTTTCTTATATGTTAAAGTAGTTCAGTAACTGCCTTTGTGTAATTCACTGTGATTCCCATCTCCTCTTTCATTTCTCATCTATTTAATTTTTAAGATTCTGGCAACATAAAGGAATGCACACTAAATTTTATGGATGACCAAAAGAAACCAATCACTATATGTATATTTAAAAAAAACTGGCATCATTTGCATAGGTGTTTTGTGAACATTAATATTTAAAAACCCAAAACTCAACTTACATAACTACTGAGCTGTCATTATTTATGAAAGGTGCCTTTCCCATAGAAGTGGTAGAATATCATTCTGCACTAGCTGTCAGGGAAAGGAAAGCAATCTTACTTCCCAGGAAGTGTGGTGGTATAGCAGCTTTCCTCTGCAAGATTGAAGCTAGCATAACAGGATTGATTATATTGACCATTTTATGGTTTGATTGACAAAAGATTGAATAGTTGATTTGATTTGGTCTTCTTAGTGGCCAAAAGGACCAGATGGCTTGATTGAGATGGTGACTGAAACAACTAATTCAACTGTAAAAATGGTTGAATCAATGGTGATATTGTTAACACCATCCAACATCTCAAAGAGATAGGTAATATAGAAACTTCAAAGCCTGATTTTGAGTTTCAGCTCGGGCCCTTAGTCTTAATGGCTAGCTCAGATTTAGTATTTCAGTAGACAACTCTAATAGGGGTATTTTTAAATTTTTCATAATGCAAGTCAACATTCTAAAGAGTAGGAAATTAAAGCAGCCAGAAAGAAAAACAACTAATTGTTAGTGCTATTGAGAAGACTTGAAAGCATGCCAGGCTAAAATGATGATAGACCATGATATGAGAATTTATAATGAATTTATAGCACAAACACTGTGACTGATAAGCTTGTTCACACAAGAGCAATTTTGAAAAGTCGTTGCAAATTGATACTGTGTTCCTTGTCCCTTATATCCTGAAGAGAGATTTTTATCAAGTGTTAGGGAACTGTATGAAAATAAACTAATATGGATTGTTAAAAAGGCAGTATCATGAAGCAAAGGTTTGTATATATTAAGGCTTAAGTATCTATCTAGTTCTATGACTTTTGACTTCATTTATGACCATGACAGTAATATCTACACATACAAGATGAAATGGAGGGTTGAAGCAATTATCAAGATGAATTTGGTTATAGTATCTCTTAATAAAGAAAATTATTAGGGGAAACATGAAACCTACCAACTTTATGAGAAGCAAAATTCCTTAAAAATTGCTTTCCTTTTAAATGTTCTCTATTTTTATAATAGTGAATATATGGTTGTTTCATTTCTTTCACTGAGCTTTTTCCTTGCTTGTACATATCAGAAATGTTACCATCTTGAAACCCAGTACTTCAGAAGTTTCCCTGGGTTTGAAACAGGGATGCAGATAATAAGCTGTCAGATGTTAATTTATCTGGGAGTCTGAGTCCTCAATATACAAGGAAAGAGTAGAGAGAATGGCAACTAAGACTGTAAGCCTATCAGGTTTCTGTTCTTGAAATGTAAGAGTTAGATGAGAAAATGAATTTGAAGCAGATATTTTATGAGATCTTTTGTCTTATGGCATGAATTTATCCATTCATTCAACAAATATTTATTGACTACCTATTATGGGCTAGACAATGTGCTAAGTGCAGCATATATAGTAGTTAACAATTTAGGCATAGTCGCTGACAGACATTAATTGAATAACCTTTAAATACATTTGTAATTAAAATTTTTATATGAGCTATTATAAAAAAATGCCAGGGTATTATGAGTGAATAATGAAGACTGTTGCCGCCTTTACATTGCTGCTCAGGGAAAGTCTCTGGGTGATATTTTAGCTGACACCTGAAGAATGACTAAGGTGTTAACCAAGTAAAGAGGGGTAGGGAGAGAAATATCTCTAGGCATGTGTGAAGGCTTGGAAGAAAGAGGCCCATGTGGCTGGAGGGAAGAGAAGGCTGAAGGGGAGAATAGCTCGAGATAGACCTGGACAAATAAGCAATGGCCAGGTCATGCACGGTATATTAGTTTGCTAGGGCTACTGTAACAAAGTACCACAAACTAGGTGGCTTAAACAACAGAATTTTACCATCTCACAATTCTGGAGGCTAAAAGTCCAAAATCAAGCTGTTGGTGGTATTGCTTCCTTCTGAGGGCTATGAGGGAAGGATCTCAGGCCTTCCTATGTGGCCATCTTCTCCCTATGTCTCTTTGCATTGTCTTTTCTCTTTGTGTGTCTGTGTTTAAATTTATTTTTTTATAAGAACACTAGTCATATTGGATTATGGCCAACCTTAATGATTACACATTAACTTGATTACCTCTGTAAAGATGCTGTCTCCAAATGAAGTCATATTCTGAGGTACTTGGCTTAGGACTTCAACATATAGATTTTGGAGGAACACAATTTAACCTATAACACAGAGCCTTGTAAGACATGTTAGGACTCTTCTCAGAGTGCTTAGGGTGAAAGATTTTTTTAAAAAACTTAACTTTTAAAATTGTCAATTTTTATTATAGAGGGTTAGGTTAGTTTTCTATTGCTGCTGTAACAAATTAAAACAAACTTAGTGGCTTAACTCATACAAATTTACTATCTTATAGTCTTGCATATAAAAGGTCAAAAATCAGGTCAACAGGCTAAAATCAAGGCAGAAGTCTTCCTTTTGAAGGCTCTAGGGGAGAGTTAGTATCCTTGCATTTTGCAGTTCAAGAGGCCACCTTCATTCCTTGCCTCCTGGCTCTCCCTCCATTTTCAAAGCTACCAGTGTAGCATCTTCTTGCCTCTCAGATGTCAGCTCCAATCACAACATTTTTATGATTCTGCCTCACTCTTATAAGGATCCTTATGATTACATTGGAGCAAACTGTATAGTCCAGGATGATCTCCCCATCTCAAGATCCTTAATTTAATCACATTTTATGTATATGTTACTATGGAAGTTAACATATACATAGTTTCCAGGGATTAAGGTGTGTGTGCATGTGGTATGTTGGCGGAGGCATTATTCAGGCTACTCAGGAGAAGAAAATGAAAGCAAAAAGCAAGTTACAAAGTTTGTAACAATCTAAACAGGAAATGATGGTACCTTGGACTAGGTAGTGATGGAGATGGAGAGAAGTATTCAGATGGAGAATTATTTAGGACACAAAATCAACAAAACTTGCTAATGAATTAGATGGAACAGAGAAGTAAGAGAGATGGGGTTAATTGTAGTTTAATTTATATCTAATATGCCTTCTGGTTATTCTGAATGTCATCTTTATATCATGGACTAGGAAATTAAAACTTGCATGTTGAAAATGCTCCTGTATATTTCTAAAAGTAGTAATTTTTGTATTTAAAAAGATTTGTGACTAATGTTTATATTGGCATAGGTATAAGTTGAGTAAAACAGTTTGCTCAGATTTTGAAAACTTATGAATAAGTCCTTTGAAATGGCCTACTAAATTTGCTATTTATCCCATAAAATTTAAAAATGAATGAGAAAAAGCTAAAGAATTAGAAAATAGTCAATTAGCAAATGAAAATTGGTTGAATGTTCAAAGTGCATCAAGAGTGCATGGCAACTGAAATACTAAAAAGAAGAATTTTCCTGAGCAGATGACCAAAACTTGCATATGCACTACAAGAAGGGAAGCTGGATTTTAGCTGGAGATTTCCACAAAACTCTAGAAGACAGAGAAGACTAAGATAGACATGCTGGAAAGCTCCCTTGACTGATTTCTAGAGCCAGAAGCTCTGGGGAATATTGAAGAACAAAGAAAAACATAAAACTCTATGGGCATTATTGGCTTAAACACTTAAAATATTATAGGTGAACTCTGAGGCAAAGTCACCATATTAAATTACTTATTTTATGCTGCTTGACATATCTTTAGAAACACATCCCAGAATCATATTAAAATAAAAATCCCTTCAAGGAAAACTTATCAGCTTAATTGATGACTTTGCTTGCCCAGCAGCACTATCTGAAAGAAAAGCTGTGTCAAAAGTTGATGAATTTTTTGGTTTATTCTTTTTTGCATGTTACCTGCTTAATTTGGAATTAAATTCATCCATTGCATCAGATACTTTTCATTCTGAACTATTTCTAGTGCATGCTATAGTTTAATGTGGCTTTTTAAAGATTTATTTACTATATTTCTATTTTTTAAATTAATTATTTTTATGGTAGCATTAGTTAATGTAATCCAGTAAGTTTCAGATGTACAGTAAGGCATTTATATATTGCATTGTATGTTCACTTCCCGAAGTTAAATTTCTTTTTGTCACCACATATTTGACTCCTTTTCCCCCATCTACCTCCCACTCCCTCCTTCCCACCTACACTATGGTAACCAGTAGTGTACTATCCTTGTCCATTAGTCTCTATTTGTCCTGTACATTTGCTCCTTTTAGATTTATATCCCACATGTAAATGATATCATGTGGTTTTAAAATTTTTCTGTCAGGCTTATTTCACTTAGCATGATAAGCTCGAGGTCCATCCATGTTGTCAAAAATGGCAGGATTCTATCTCTTATGGATGAGTAATATTCCATTGTATATATGTACCACCGCTTCTTTAGCAAATCATCTATCGTAGGACACTTTGGTTGCTTCCATGTCCTGGCAACTGTGATTAATGCTGCTATGAACATTGGTGTGCAAATATCTTTTCTTATATGGGTTTTCAAGCTTTGGGGTAAATACCCAGTAGAAGGATTGCTGGATTATATGGTAGATCAATTCTTAGTTTTTTGAGGAACCTCCATACTGTTTTCCATAGTGGCTGTACCAATTTGCAGTCAATGAATGAAAATTTTAACACCACTCCTTCCTTTTAATTGTTCCTTGCTTACAGAACACTGATTATGTTAATAGAGGATTTAAGATGAGTTAGCTCTTGGCTGAATTTCTTTACATGAAAAGCATCTATTGTGTTCTGGCATAGATGCCAGGATAAGCATAGTTTCATACATTTTTCTAATATATTTAACAACGAGGCTCTTCTCATTTTGCATAGAACAGGACACACAATGAAGACAATTAATGAAAACCAGAAGATCTATTGTTACAACTGAGAACATCAAGGCCAAGCACAAAGGACAAAGGTCAGGCTGCACATATATGGATAAAGCCAATTTCTCAGAAGACACAACTTTGGAGCAACAGGAGGACTTGCCTTATGATGAGGGTTTCTCCCAAATGAAGCTATACAATGATTACAATTTTACCTCAAAAAATGATACCCTTGATGTCTCAGATCAAATTATTTCAACAGTAGATGATCCTCAAGAAGATGCTACACGTCAAGAGACTTGCAGAAATGTAGGAAGAGCCCTGATGCTGGATGCAATGACTGAAAATGCCGTCAAGAAGACATATGATAAA
>NW_006441948.1:283073-286139 GCF_000325575.1 Pteropus alecto
AATGTGATGATTTTTTGTTCTATTTCTTTAAAAAATGCCGATGGGATTTTGATGGAGATTACATTAAATCTGTATAATGCTTTAGGTAATAAGATCATTTTAAATATGTTGATTCTTCCAATCCAAGAACACAAAATATCTTTCCATTTCTTTGTATCTTCTTTATTTCTTTTAATAGGATCTTGCGGTTTTCATTATATACGTCGTTCACATGTTTCGTTAAATTTATTCCTAGGTATTTTATTATTTTGTTGCAACAGCAAAAGGAATTATTTTTTCCACTTCTTTTTCTGACACTTCATTATTTGAGTATAGAAATGCTATCGATTTTTGAGCATTGATTTTGTATCCAGAAACTTCACTGTATGTCTTTACTGTTTCTAGTAATGTTCTTGTGGAGTCTTTAGGGTTTTCTATATAGAGGATCATTTGATCTGCAAATAGTGACAGTTTGACTTCTTCATTTCCTATTTGGATGCCTTTTATATCTTTCTCTTACCTGACTGCACTCATTAGGACCTCCAATGTTATATTGAATAACAGTGGTGATAGTAGAGAACCTTGCCTTGTTCCTGATCTTGGGAAGGTTTTTAGTTTTTCACCTTTACGTATAATGTTGGCTGAGGGTTTGTCATATATGGCCTTTATTATGTTAAGGTACTTTCCTTCCATACTGATTTTGTTAAGCGTTTTGATTATAAAAGGATGCTGAATCTTGTTGAAGACTTTTTCTGCATCTATTGATATGATCGTATGATTCTTATTTTTTAATTTGTTTATGTGATGTATCACATTAATCGATTTGAGTATGTTGAACCATTCCTGTGCCTCTGGGATAAAACCCATTTGATCATGGTCTATAATCTTTTTAATATATTCCTGTATTTCGTTCGCTAGTATCTTATTTAGGATTTTCGCATCTGTATTCATGAGAGATATTGGTCTATTGTTTTCTTTTGGGGGGTTATCTTTACTAGGTTTTGGTATCAGGGTAATATTGACCTTATAAAATGAGTTGAGAAGTATTGCATCCTCTTTGATTTTTTTTTTGAAGAATTTTACAATAGGTATTATGTCTTCTTTGAATGCTTGGTAGAATTCACTGGTGTGGTCATGAAATTTTACTTTTTGGTAGGTTTTGATGATTATTTCAATTTCCACACTGCTGATCTGTCTATTTAGATATTCTAGTTATTCTTGATTCAGTCCCAGAAAGATGTATCTTTCTAAGTACTTGTCCATTTCTTCCAGGTTATTAAATTTGGTGTTAAATACTTTTTCATAGCATTTTTGTATGATCCTTTGTATTTCTGTAGTGTCTGTCGTAATTTCTCCCTTCTTCCCTGATTTTGTTTGTGTTCTTTCTCTTTTTACTTTAGTGAGTTTAGCTAGGGGTTTGTCAATTTTATTATATTTCTCAAAGAACCAGTTTTTGTTGCATTCATTTTGTCTATTGTTTTTTGGTTTTCAATTTCATTTAATTTTGCTCTAATTTGATTATTTCTTTCCTTCTGCTGACTTTAGGCTTCATTTGTTTTCCCTTTTCTAGTTTTATAAGTTGAAGCATTAAGTTGTTTATTCAGTCTCAGTCTTGTGTTTTGAGGTAGTCCTGTAAAGACATGAACTTTCCTCTTATGACTGCTTTTGCCATGTCCCAGAAGTTTTGATATGTAGTACTATCATTATCATTCGTTTTATGTATCTCTTGATCTCTCTTTTTATTTCTTCTCTGACCGAGTTATTCTTCAGTATCATGTTACTTAATCTGCATGTATTTGTGGTTATTCTCGTTTTCTTATTACTGTTGATCTCTAGCTTCAAAGCATTATGATAAGAGGTTATGGTTGGTATGATTTCAACCCTCTTATATTTGTTGAGGCTATCTCTGTGTCCCAGTATGGGATCAATCTTTGATGATGTTCCATGTGCACTTGAATATATAAGCAGCTTTTTTGGGATGGAAAGCTCTGTAAATGTCAATTATGTCCTGTTGGTCTAATGTGTCATTTAAGAATGTTGTTTCTTTATTAATTTTCTGTTTGGATGATCTGTCCATATTCAGCAGTGGAATATTTAGATCCCCTACTATGATAATGTTTTGGTATGTTTCCCACTTTAGTTCTGTTACTCATTGCTTTATATATTTCTGGACTCCCTGATTGGCAACATAGATATTATTAAGTGTTATGTCTCCTGGTGCATGTTTCTTTTTATCATCATGAAGTGTCTGTCAGTATCTTTCTTAACCTTTTCTATTTTGAAGTCTATTTCATCTGATAGTAGTACCACTGATCCTTCTATTCTCTGAATGCCATTTACATGAAATATCATTTTCCACCTTTCACTTTGAGTCTATGTTTGTCTTTGGGACTGAGATGTGTCTCCTGTAGGTTGCAGATAGCCCGGTTTTGTTTTATGATCCAATATGCCACTCTCCCTTTTCATTTGTGAGTTCAATCCACTTACATTTATGGTGATTATTGAAATACGAGGACTTCCTATAACCATGTTATATTTTACTTTCTGGTAGCTTGGTGTTTCCATTGCTTTCTTGTCCTCGTGTTTCTTTTTTTTTTCTTTAATTTTGGTTATGTTTTGTGAGTTTTCTGTCTGATCCTTGTTTTATGTTATATACTTCAGTTCTCAATCTTTGGCATGTCGTTACCAATAAGAATATGTAGAGGATAGTTTGTGTGATTGTGTGTGTGTGTGTGTGTGTGTGTGTGTGTATTAGTCCATTTTCTATTGTGTATGCCTTTTCTCTATTCCCCTTTGCAAATGTAGATTTTTGAGTCCTCTCCTTTTCAGTCATTCTTGTATCAATTTGTTCATATGTATGCTGAACTTTCATTACTATCTTGCTACAACAATTCTGTTTTTATTACTTAAGCTTAATGCCTGGTCTTAGTAAGGATTTTATTACTCTGTTTCTATCTGCTTGAAAGTCGTTTAGTCATAGTTATGTATTTTTTTTTTTGTCATTTTGTTTTAGGTGAGCTGACCCCTTTCAGTATTTATTGTAATACAGACATTATAGTGGAGAATTCCCTCAATTTTTGTATGTCT
>NW_006441948.1:286355-291913 GCF_000325575.1 Pteropus alecto
ATCCTTTTCCTCGCCTTCGATAATGCCTGTTATTCTTATGTTTCCTCTCCTGGTGATATCAGCTAGTTCTTGAATTTCTTTTTTATTATTTTTTATTCTTCGGTTTCTCTCTTCTTCTTTTTGATCTATTTCTAGGTCTGTCTTCGATATCATTGATCATTTCCTCCATTTAGACGACTCTATTTCCCAAGCTTGCTATTTCATTTTTCAACTCTTGCAGTGGGCTTCTTCATCTCCTGAAGTTCTATTTGGTTCTTTTTGAGGGTTTTAATCTTCTTGCTAAAAAACTCATTCTCTTTATCTAGTTTTTTTTTTTTTTTCAATTCCTGGAATTGTTGATATGAATTGTTTTGGGTCTCACTGAGTTTTTTTTCAGAAGTACCATCCTGAATCCTCTTTCATTCCATCACAAATTTCTTTGTCTTTAAGCTTATTTTCTGAAGATTTTTCTCTTTCTTTCTGAAATGCCTTGTCACCTTGGTTGTTCATGGAATATTTATCCACTTGGGCATTAATGGAAGTATATTTTGTTGTTTTTTTCAGAAAGAAGATTATATAAAGGTCACTCTTTAGCCTGTCGCAAGAAAAAAAAAAGGCATTTTTCTTTTGATTTCCGGTAGGTGGTGTCTAATCCTCTTGGATCCCTGCTTTATATAAAAGTTTTAATAATGCCTTTTTTACTTCTTATAGATATTCAATCTTGCTCACTGCCTTCAGTCTCATCCTCTGTCAGTGTTAACGACAGTTTCATTAGCATCTGCACAGATTCCCTTGGAGCTTCGAGGTGTTCAGTCTTGGAGGTTATTGGAGGTGGGGCCTCTGGGTTGGGGCATGGGGCTGGAGCTAAGCCTCATGCTTTGCACCTGCAGCTGGTAATAATCACCTTTTGCTTTTCTGCCATTTCCACTTCTTTGCTTTCTGCCCCGATCCCTGGGCACTTTCACTGCGTGGAGTTCACAGCTCTCTCAGACACAGTTGTTCAGGGAACCAGCTGCACTTTCTCTTCTCCCTCTCCTCCTACAGGGAGCTCTGGCTGTGAGAAGCAGCTTCTTTGTTTCTCCTAGTCTACTGTGTGACTCCCGGGATTCTGATCTATGGTAGTTCTTATGTACAGATCCCACACTCAGATGTGCTGATGTGCAGGTTCCATATTTTTTGTTGAGTTTTAGGTGTTCAGGTTATTGTTGTTTTAAGGAGAAAGATCTTGGGATGTCTCTCAATCTGTTTTGTTGCAGATGTCATTCTATTTACTAAATTTCTTCACTAATGACCTGCCCAAGCTGGTGAACTGGGCCTGGCAACATGGTTTCTGTGGGCTGTACGGCTGAAACCATCGTTCAATCTAGTGTGGTCTTTTATGGCATGATATAATCGTTATGAACAGTCACTATACATCTTTTCTTATTAACTCTTATTTATTAGTGCTATGTTTATTTTTTTTGTTTTGTTTTGTTTTGTTTTGTTTTGGTTAAGGAGAACTAAACTATCATACCAGTCTATAGATAAATTTACTTGTATTAATAAAACAAACTATGTAGATCATTATGAACTCTGGGCCATAGTATCATCTTAATAGACTGAGACTTATCTAGGCAATACAGTAGAATCAGCACTTTACCCAATTTTTTTCTGCTTTTGCCTACTCCAGCTCCCCCAGAGATCAGCCTGCTCTTACTTTCTAATCTATAAACAAGTCATATAATATTTAGCCTTTTATGTCCTGATTCTTAGGGACATTTTGCTGTGTAATTGCAGCCTTATTAATTTACTGGTACAAACACATTTGTTGCACAGCTCCCAAAGATGCATATTTTAATGGATGCCACCTAATATACCAACTCGTTAGCCCTGGTTTCTAAGCCTACTCAGTGTTTGGAATTAGGCCACCAAAGAAAAGAAGATCATCCACAGATGCCATTTCTGGTTTTGGAAGGGACTTGAAAGAGAAGCAGAAAGAATAAATAAGAGAATAAATGAGACCTCATGCATAAATAGTAGAATAGTGCTTCCGCTTATTAAAATAGGGGGCTGGATTTGATCTCTAAGGCCCTTTCCAGCTCCTATCTGGAGAATTCCCAGGTCTTCCTACTTTTCTCTGGCTGTTTCACCAAAAGTTGGGAAACATTTTATAGCTGACCTTAAAACCACACTAACTATGGGTTAATGGGTATACCAAAATATTTCTGAACTAGCATGCAAACTCTCTGCTTATTATCACATAAGTGTATGAATGAATTGGCCATGTTAATACTATT
Organism: Pteropus alecto; assembly: GCF_000325575.1. NCBI lineage: Eukaryota > Metazoa > Chordata > Mammalia > Chiroptera > Pteropodidae > Pteropus > Pteropus alecto. The sequence goes on from NW_006441948.1 coordinate 288,611, forward strand.
TCACAAGGGGGAGGACAAGTGGTAAAGATATGTTCACTAGGAGTCAGCATAGCTGATTCCATTTGAAGTATGGTGGATGACATCCTGAGATATAAAGAAAAGCCACATAATATGGTTAAAAGAGCATGGGCTTTGGAGGCCTATAGATATAGGTTTGATTTATACCTCAACCTATTTCTATAAGTGCAATCTGATGTAAGTTATTTGATTTGTATTAGCCTCAGTTTCCTCATATATTAAATAGGCATAGTAATTCTATTGTCCGTCAGGGTAGGTATTCGGTAATGTCCCTTATTATGCTAAAACTATTTGTCACTATAGGAAAGCCAAAGGTTAGATCAGAAAGAGAGGGCTGCCTACACATTTTCCTTAGTTCTGTCTATTGTGGTGCTATTGAGAATCATTTTGTATACCGTTGCTGCTGCCAGTCTCTTGACTAATTCTTGTCCATAGCCTAGAGCTGTCACTGGTAGGCGTATAAGGTGTTTGCAACTCTTAACCTTCTGATATATGCCCCTCTGTGGTTTATACAAGCAACGTAATAAATCTCCCCTCCCCTGAAGTTACTATGGCTTGCCTACATGGTAAAACGGAAGACACAGTTAAACATGTGAACATTTGATTAAGATGCATAATATTTGTGATGGTTAATTTTATGTGTCAACTTAATTTGGCTAAGGATAGCCCTTAAAACATTATTTCTGGGTGTGTCTGCGAGAGTGTTTCTGGTAGCGATTAGTATGTGAATCAGTAGACTGAGTAAAGTGATCCATCCTTCCTAATATGGGTGGGCATCGTACAATCTATTGAGGGCCCAAATAGAATAAAAGGCAATGGAAGGGTGAATTCCCATTCTTCTGTAAATACCATTGGTCTGTAAATACCATTTTTCCTCCTCTCAGATATTGGAGTTTTTGATTCTCAGACTCTTTGGACTCAGACAGAATTATACTACTGGTTTTCTTGGTTCTCCAGCTGACAGAAGGGAGATTATGGGTCTTCTTGGCCTCATAATTATATAAGCCAGTTTCTATATAATAAATCACATGTGTATATGTATATATGTGTGTATATGTATGTGTGTGTGTGTGTGTGTGTGTGTGTGTGTGTATATATTTGTCTATGTGTGTATAAATAAAATTGGTTCTGTTTTTCTGGAAAACATTAATATAATATCCAAATTAATATTAATAATTATGATAATGGCTAACAGTTATGACCATTTAGTATATTCCAGGCTTCACGTTCAGTTCTTGAACTGCATAATCACTTAATCATCAGAACAGTCTGATTATACAGTTACTATTATTATTCTTATGTTAAACCAAACACTGTAAGGCGCAGAATGGTAAGTAGCTTGCCAAAAGTCATGCAACTAATAAATGTAGAAATAAGAATTTGAGCCCAAACCTGTTGCACACTACAGGCAGAGTCTAACCAACTAAACTATTATAAGTGATCTCCAGTTGCTGTGAGACTCAAATGAGACCAAAATTGTGGTAGTACTTTAAAAACCTAGAAGTAGTATGAAAATGGAAGGGCTTATTATTACTCAAGTGATTAACTGAGCCTATCAATTTTTCAGATGGTTGGCAGCATATAAAGAAAGCCTAGGGCTATAATGAACCTATTCCAAGTGGCGAAAGCTTAAATGTGGTATAAGCTGATTGGTGGCATGTCTTCATTTTCAAACAGGCAAAGCTCATAAGTGCATTTTTCTATTGACATGCCTATCTTTTAAGTAACTGCACCTGTTCTGCAATTCAGAGTGATTATGTAACTTCAGAACTTTGGCAATTGTTCTCCAGCATCCAATTCTTTGAACAAACATTTATTGGGCATTTTTCTGCTATGCATGTTTATGGAGCATATTCTGAGTTCAGAGTATTCTCTTTCTGGAAAGAACTTTGTGAATTACATTTGGAAACACTGCTTTGAAAAAACCCAGAGCAGAAAGACTGAGATAAAAGTTGTTTCATCAAGGGAGCGTAGTTATTTACCAGGATTCAGAGGTTTAGAGTAGCATTTTTCATATTACACCTATTAAAATCACCCAAGGAATTTGCCTGGGTTTTACTAAGATTTTGATTTAGTTGTTTTGAGATGGTAGTTTTAATAGCTCCCCAAGTAATTCTCATTGTCCAGCCTGGAAGGTTATGCCACTGGTCTATAGCATCTTATCTGATTCAAGCTTCCAGCTAACAAAGGAATGCAATAAAAAAGGAAGACTACCAAAATTCAGCTTTAGGTCCAACCTCCCTGCTTCCTTTTATCCTTCTTTTCTATCCTTAATGCACTCCCATCCCTTTGAGTATCTAAGTGTGGGCTCATAAGAAAAAATGTCTACACTCTAGGGAGTGAAGATTTGGCCAATTAAATAGTCAAAACCTGAAGTGGCTATGGAGATCAGGTTGGTAATACAAATGAGTGAAGCAAGCCAAATGGAGACTGTGGTAAATGGGAGACTACAGACCCCATCTAAACTCAGGGACGGGAGGCAGCTATGACTGTGTTCCAGCCAATTGGTATTTTACAGTAGACTTCTCAAAGTGTCATCCTTGGACTTATAGCATCAACTAAAAACTCGTTAGAAACACAAATTGTCAAGCCCTGTCCCCAGACCCATCGGCTGAATCAGAATCTGGTTGTGGGGGTCAGCAATCTGTGGTCCAACAAGCCATTCAGGAAATTCTGATGCGATATAAAGTTTCCAAACCACCACTGTACAGCAGTGCAGGCCAAATGAGGTCAGATCTAATTTTTCAAAAATGCCAGGAATCTGGCTTTCTTTTATTGAGCACCTTAAAACTGTGTTATTTATGTTCATGGAACATCTTCTGTGCTCAGATTACTCTGAACATCTCTTGGGTTTCAAACTAATTCAGTTTATTTTTTGTTGTTTTTTTGTTGTTGTTGTTTGTTTTTGTTTTGAATACATCCTATGGTCCAAGGAAAACTCATCCATGAGAAAACATTCAGTTGTCTCTATCCTACCAGGGTCAAATTCTTTTGAAATATCCTTCATACTTTAGTGGCATCCCACAATCCACTCCTCAATATCTTGAGTAACCAATTAAACCATAAAGTATGCAATACTAGAATAGATAATTTATATATAAGAACCCAAGCCTATGGTAAAACAAACAAAAAAGGATTGTGAATTAAATCAGTGTCATTATTTTAAATCCTGTCACTCTCAAACCAAGATTTTAAAGAGGGTCCTTCCCTGGTTATTAATAATAAATAGCTTTCCAGTGATGTCCTCACGATTCGAACTATTCCACATGCCTGGAGACCTGGAGA
>NW_006441948.1:291932-295650 GCF_000325575.1 Pteropus alecto
TTATAGCTCTAAGCTTAGTGTAGTCATGACCTTAGCATTCTTTGTACAAGTAAGGAATTGTGTGTAGCTATGTGTGCATGTGTGCATGCATGCGTGTGTGCATGCATGAGAGAGAGATTTAGACTGTGTTTATCAAAGATGGTTTTTGAAAGCTATTGTATAGCACAGGAATATTGGAGTTTAAAATATATCATAGAATGGCTAACCATCCCATTCTTCAGGACTGAGGAAGTTCATGAGAAGGGGAAATTCTAGTTTTAAAACCAGGACAAGTTGGTTATCCTAGCTTTCATATTAATGTTTCTCTTGCATTGCTTTGCTTTGGATGTGGATCAAAATAAAGGATTGAATTGGGTGGAAAATTTGCTATTGTTATTGCTAAAATCAAAAGTCAAATGTAGGAAGACACATTTTAGCGACAAATAAGAAAAGAATTTCAAATCGAGGTGACACTCTGAAGTGCCTAATATGGGATACATTGTTCTGGAAGGGCGCAACACAGTGTCCACCCCCCAAAAAAGTTTAAGACATGGTCAAGTATGGAGGTAAAGGGTTATAGCTATTGAAACATTTGGTCTGAAGGGCAAATGGAAGCTAATGAATTGCATGGTAATCAGGTTGGAATGATCAAGAAGAAGGCACGAATTAGAGTACTAGGTTGATCAGAGTGAGTTGTCCCGCAGAGATAGTAAGCAAAAAGAGAGTTTTTGCAGGCTATTTGTGTGTGGTGGTTCATGGCTCTATGGTATAGGAGGAGGCCTTACAAATGAGACGTAAGGTGAGGAACTAATTAGAACATTGTACTTCATGGAAGATTGGATTAAATGACTTCATATTCCTATTCAATTTTAATCTTTTTTTTTAGCTAAAATTTTATTTTTTTAACTTTTTAAAAATTAAGTTTATTGGGGTAACATTGGTTAATACAATTATATAATTTTCAGGTGTACATTATAATTTGACATCTGTATATTCCATTGTGTGTTTACCTCCCAAAGTCCAGTTCCCTTCAGCTACCATATATTTGATCCCCTTTTACCACTTCACCCTCCCGCGACCCCCTATATTTGACTCTCTTTACCCCATCTACCCCACCCCTTCTTCCCCACACCCTACCATCTGGTAACCACTAGTCTATAGTCCATGTCCATGAGTCTCTGCATATTTGTCCTGTTCATTTGTTCCTTTTAGGTTTATATCCCACATATACGTGATATTATGTGATTTTCGACTTTTTTCTGTTTGGCTTATTTCGCTTAGCATTATTATATTGAAGTCTAGCCATGTTGTAGAAAATGGCAGTATTTCATCTCTTCTTATGGCTGAGTAATATTCCATTGTATATCTGTGTTATCTTTACCAGGTTTTGGTATAAGAGTAATATTGGCCTCATAAAGTGAGTTGGGAAGTATTGCCTCATTTTCGATTTTTTGGAAGAGTCTGAAGAGAATAGGTATATCTTCTCTGAATGACTGGTAGAATTTGCTGGTAAAACCATCTGGTATTGGACTTTTACTTTTTGGTAGGTTTTTGATGGTTGTTTCAATTTCCATACTGCCGATAGGTCTATTTAGATGTTATCTTTCATAGTATTCTTGTATGATACTTTGTATTTCGGTGGTTATCTGTTGTAACTTCTCTTTCATTTCTGATTTTATTTGTTTATTTATTTTGTTTTATCTTTAGAGAGTCTTGCCAGGGGTATTGTCAATTTTATTAACTTTCTCAAAGAACCAGCTGTTTGTTGCATTTATTTTTCATTTTTTTTTGTTTGTTTGTTTTCAATTTCATTTATTTCTGCTCTAATTTTGATGATTTCTTTTCTTCTGTTGACTGTAGGCATTTGTTCCTCCTTTCCTAGGTTTTCAAGATGAAGCGTTAGGTTGATTATTTGGGCTCATTCTTGTTTTTGGAGATAGGACTGTAAAGACATGAACTTTCCTCTTGTGACTGCTTTTGCCATGTCCCAGAAGTTTTGATATTTGTACTATCATTATCATTTGTTTCTATGTATTTCTCAAATTCGCTTTTTATTTCTTCTCTGATCCAGTTATTCTTTGTAGTATGTTCTTTAATCTCCATGTATTTGTGGTTCTTTCCACTTTCTTTCTACAGTTGATCTCTAGTTTTAAAGCATTATGATGAGAGAATATGGTTGGTATGATTTCAACCCTCTTATATTTGTTGAGGCTATGTCCCAGTATGTGGTCGGTTCCTGAGAATGTCCCATGTGCACTAGAGAAGAGTGTATAAGCAGCTGTTTTGAGATGAAAGGCTCTGTAAATGTCAATTATGTCCAGTTGGTCTAATGTATCATTTAAGGATATTATTTTTTTTATTGATTATCTATTTAGATGATCTGTCCATATCTGACAGTGTAGTACTTAGGTCCCCTACTACGATAGTGTTTTGGTTTGTTTCCCACTTTAGTTCTGTTAGTAATTGCTTTACATATTTCAGTGCTATCTGTTTGGGAGCATAGATATTAATAAGTGTTATGTCTTCTTGGTGCATGCTTCCCTTTATCATTATGAAATGTCTCTCAGTATCTTTCTTTATCTTTTTTACTTTGAAGTCTATTTCATCTGATATTAGTACCACTACTCCTGCTTTTCACCGAATGCCATTTACTTGAAATATTATTTTCCACCTTTTCACTTTCAGTCTATATTTGTCGATAGAGCTGAGATGTGTCTCCTGCAGGCAGCATATCATTGGGTGTTGTTTTTTGATCCAATCTACAACTTTATGCCTTTTTATTGGTGAGTTCGGTCCATTTACATTTAGGGTGATTATTGAAATGTGGGGTCTTCTTATAGCCATTTTATCTTTTGCTTTTTGGTAGCTAGGTGTTTCCATTGTTTTCTTGTCCTCGTGTTTCTGTTTTCTTTATTTTGGTTGGCTTGTCTGAGTTTTCCCTCTTGTTCTTCTTGTTTTATATTATATACTTCAGTTCTGAACCTTTGGTGTGTGGTTACCTTGTGAATACGAAAAGGATATATGTACACACATACAGTCGTCCATTTTCTTCTGCATGTGCCTTATCTCCTTTCCCCTTTTCAAATTTGAATCTTTGAATCCTCTCCTTTTCATTCATTGTTATCTCAATTTGCCCCTATGTATGCTAAACGTTCATTGCTATCTTGCTATAGCAATTATTTTCTCATTATTTAAGCTTATAATGCTCTGTTCTTAGTAGAGTTACACTCCTCTGCTTCCATTTGTCTGATAGTCACTTTATTCCTAATTAAATTTTTTTTCGTCATTTTGTTTTAGGTGAACTGACCTCTTTCTTTATTTCCTGTAGGGCAGGCCTTGTAGTGGAGAATTCCCTCAATTTTTTGTATGTCTCAGAAGGTCTTAATTTCTCCTTCATATCTAAAAGCGATCTTAGCTGGATACATTGTTCTAGGCTGGTAGTTCCTTTCACTTAATAGTTTAAATATTTGATTCTATTTCTTTCCAGCTTTAAGGTTTGCTCTGAGAAGTTCGACAATAATTTAATGGTGTTTCCTTTATATGTTACTGTTTTCTCTCTCTGGCTGCCCTGAGAATTCTGTCTTTGTCATTGATTTTTGATAACTTTAATACAATGTGTCTTGGTGAAGGCCTTTTTGGGTTGAGATAATTGGGTGTTCCGTTGACTTCTTGAATTCCAAGCTCCAGCTCATTCCTTAGATTTGAGAAATTCTCATCAGCTGTTTGTCTGAAAATGCTT
>NW_006441948.1:295783-326034 GCF_000325575.1 Pteropus alecto
GTTGTTGTTTTTTTTCTTTAATGGTTTCAATCTCCTTGCTCTGCTTATATGTGTTTTTTTGTTTTGTTTTGTTTTGTTTTGTTTTCAATTCCTGAAATTGTTGATATGACTCGTTTTGGAACTCACTGAGATTTTTTCAGAAATACCATCCTGAATTCTCTGTGTTTTAAGTTTCATATTTCTATGTCTGTAAGTTTATTTTCTGGACAATTTTCTCTTTGTTTCTGAGATGTCTTGTCATCTTGGTTGTTCATGGGTTAATAGATTATTTTTCCACCTGGGCATTAATGGAAGTGTATTCTGTTTTTTTCCATAAAGAAGATTTATTATATAAAGTTCTCTCTTTTGCTCACTGCAAAGAAGGTACTTTTCATTTGGTTTCCAGTAGGTGTTGTCTAAGTCTCTTGGATCCCTGCTTTATGTAAAGCCTAAATAATGCCTTTTTTATTTTCTTGTAGATATTTAATCATGCTCGCTACCCTCATTTTCAGTTCCTGTCAGTGTCAGCGACCGTTTCAGCAGGGTTTGCTGAGATTCCCCTCGGACTCCATGGTGATTGGTCTCGGAGAGTATGGGAGTATGGGCCTTCTGGGTTGGGGGCTATGGTTCAGCCTTGGTTTTTCAACCACGGCCGGTAAAAATCAACTTTTGTTTCTCTGCAATCCCACTTCTCTGCTTTCTTCCCTGATGACTGGGTCCTGCTGTTGGCTAAGTGGAACTCACAGTTCCCCCAGACAGGGCTGTTCAGGGAAGTTGCCGCACCTTGTCCTTGCCCGCTCCTCCTACAGGGAGCTCTGGAGGCTGTGATAGGCAGCCTCTTTATTTCTCCCAATCCATCACCCGACACCCGGGGTTCTGACCGGTGGTAGCTCTTATGCACAGATCCCACACTCAGAAGTGCTGATGTGCAGTTTTTTTTTCTTTTGTTGCTGAGTTTTAGATGTTCGGCTTATTGTTGTTTTAAGGAGAGAGATCAGGCGATGTCTCTTACTTCACCATATTTTCCACAATTCTCAATTTTAATAATCTTTGAAAATTCGGATTGTTAAAAAACGATGCTCGACATGCTCATATTTTTAACCTTTGACTCCATTTCTTCATTTCTAAACGAAGTATAATAAATCAAACATCACAAGATTAACATGATAATTAATGAAAATGAAGCATTATAAATTATTTAGTACAGTGCCTGGCACATAATATTTGCTTAGTAAATGATAACTGTAATTATTATGAAAATTCTTAAAATACATTTTCTTGTCTAGTCTTTCTTGATAGAAAATTTTATTGGTCATTTTTTGTAAATTACAAATTGTGGAGCTAATTTTTTAAATTGGTGACATGTCTCATAATAAACATATTGCCAAATTATTGATGACTGGTACAAAAGTTTCAATTCTCTTGTAATTGTTTTTCGACATGACCTTAGTAGTAATAACTTTTTATCTTGTCCATGATTCTAATTTTGACTAAATAAAGTTTGCATTGCTTTTCTGTTTGCTTTGCATGACATTTGCCCTTTTACTTGGATTTATTAGAGCAAATCTCTTAGGGTGATTTGGAATATAATACTAAATCATATTAATAAAATAAACCCCAGCCATTGAATTTAAATCAGATGCTATACAACCAAAAATCATGACATATAACTACTCTTTTGTTTTATTATTTGCAATTTATAGTAACTGATTTGAAATTTATTTTACTAATTTAAAAGAATGTGATATTTTATAGGAAAGTAGAGTGTAATAGAAAGTGATGAACTAGAATAGCTATTAAGGGCATAGGTTTTTGTAGTGAGGCAGATTTGTTTCAACTTCAATTCTAATATTGTGAAATCCATGGATAAGTTATATAACTGTAACTAATCTCAGCACTGGTTTTCTTATGTCTACAATAGGGAAAGTTATGTCTACCTTAGAGTGTTGTCAATGAGGCTTAAATTAAATGAAATGAGTCATAAAACATTTACCAGAGTAAAACATAGCTGGCACTTAAAAATTACAGGTTCTTTCTACCACCACTATTATAATGATTGTTAATCATTTCGACATTATAAAACAATCTTTTAACATGCTCATTTGGATGAAAGAACTCAGATATATTCTTCTCTTTGAATCTGGTATTTTATCTGATTGTATGATATATTTTGCACATTAATCTTTATAACCCATTTACTTAAGAATATTGTTAATTTAGGTAGAGGTGATATTGAAAACATTTTAACAGTTAATACTGCATAAACACTGACAATTCAGAACATATTACTGATCAGTCAGAATGGGCACTGGCCCTAACAACCCATTAATGCCTTACCAGTATATACAGGTTGACTGTCAACCTGCCTTTGGCATATAGCTGAAGGTGTGGCAAAAATCCATGGGTATTTGAAAGGCTAAAGTTGGAAGGATGACAAGCCCAAAGAAGGTTTCATTATAGACAGGCTCACAAAGATAAAAGTCTAATGTATATTGTGGTGTATTATTCTTTACTAAAATCTTTTGAGATGGTATGGGGTTTCTGTTCCAGTTTTCCATCCATTAACCTCATTCATTGTGAGTATAGTCTTTGGTAAGGCATGACTATGTTGCTTAGTGGGAAACAGATGTGACGATAGCTCGGCTTTCTTCACTTATTTAGGTAATAGTAATACAGGCAATAGATTGGTTCAAGATTGATGTGGAACATGTGTGTCTCTGCACCACCAAATCAACTCAATTACACTTCTGAAACATTTTCGGTCTGATCTGTACATGCTTAATTTAATTCTAGCCTAATTAAGTATAGTGGTATCTAAGCTTGGTATGACATCTCACAGTAATACCAGATATTTAAGGACATTGGCCTGATTCTCTGATACGAATTAATTTCAACTATAAAAATATCTGTAATGTGCAGCACATTTGCTTGGGGATGGATAAAATGCTAGAAATCAAGCTATCAAAGTTAAATTCAAAAGGGTATTATAACTCCAAAAATAATTAGGAATAAGAGTTAATCTCACTTGGCAATTTCAATAAAGATAGTTATTCAGATATATTAAACTACCTATTAGATAATTTTTGTATAAATATTGGGCATTCAAATCAAACCTACTAGAGTCCTTAGCAGGTCAACATGGTGCCTTGTAGACAATAGTAAGGAGTTTTTCATTCCATGTGTAAGTTAATCTTCTGGATATTTTTGAGCCCAGGAGTATTACATGATCAGGTTTATGTATTAAAAGTGATAATTTAAAAAAGAAAAATAAAGAATTACCCTGGGTATGATTGACAGTGTCTAGTACTAGGGTGATTTTTTTTAGAGGAGGTGATAAATAGTAAAATTTAGTATTTATTTTGAAGATGGAGCTATCAGGATGTCTGGGTAGATTTGATGTGGGTGGTAGATGAAAGGAAAGAACAAAATCAAGGATGACTCTTCAATGTTTAAGCAACTAGGAGAATGACGATGCCATTTACTCAGCTGCAGAAGATATGACATGGGTGAGTATTTTCTGCTCTCTCAGCCTCCAAATCTGTGTTAACCTCATCATCTATTTTCTGCACTTCTACTCTTTGGATGGTAACACTATTAAAGAATCATTAATTTCTGCTGACTGAATTAAACACTGTAGATTCATCATCTTTTAACTCATCTGGATTGTCATTGTTGTCTAACAATATATTTATTCAATTATTAAATTCTGCATGAAAGACATTCCAAACTCTTCCACTTTTCTTAAGCCGCCCTCTCCTCTTCTCAGCAAGTTACTGCATATTTTACTTTGTAGAGCAGCTTCAGGTCACCTGATAAGAATTTTCTCATATTTTTAGGACCTCTTCTGCTTTTATCCTATCTTAGAGGAGAGTTTCCTATTCCTTTTCAAAGTTAAAATCTTACTTATCCTCTTGACTAAAGGAAGAAATGGTAGAAAATTGGATTATTGTTTCTTCTCTTCCTTGTATCTTTCAGAGAGTTCATTTTCCACTGAGATTACTAGTTATAATGATTGTGTTAGCCTAAATCTGTCAGATGCCATCATGTAAAAAAGGACCTCCTGAAAGAGAAACCAGTACAAAGGAATGAAAAGAGAGAGAGACTTGGTTACACTGTTTAAGGTCTCTTGCATCTTACCCAGCCTAAAGCTATATACATTCCTAGAATTTAAGTTATATAATTTTATAAATTACATTTTTAGATTTTTGCTTAAGCTAAGTTGAGCTGGGATTCTTTTATTTGCAACCTATTTAGTCCTGGATGATAGCCCTCCTATGGGGACTCCTGAAGCACCTCTGTGACTCTAGGAATCATATTGAAAAATAACTATTCTTGAATATCTTTAAAAACTCAATTTTAGGAAATTAAGAAAGTTTGAACATGTTTTTAGAAAGAGGAAAAGAACCATTGGGGGAGAGAGAGAGTTGATTAATGAAAATGGTGAGAGAAAATATGCTCAAAAACATAGGTAAGAAATTAGCTTTAGAAGGAAGAAGGAAAATCTGAGTCAGATGAGGGAAATGAGAATTCTTTCTGGATCTCATCAAACTTATTGAACCAACTTTGTTTATTTGCTTGTCTCAGAACCAACCATTGTGGCTAGAGGCATGAAATGTTTAGGCACCTTAAGCCAAGGGCAAGAACTCTTAACCTGTCAGAGATAAGGATGATTAGAACCAGATAGAGAGGGAAGTAATAAATTCCCAAAAGGGGAAAAAAGAGGCATAAAAGTTTTAAAAACCAATGGCCTAGAACATAAGTTAGTAAACTTTTTCTCTAAAAGACTAAATAGTCCATAATTTAGGTTTTGTGAGCTATCTGATCTCTTAGTGCAACTATTCAACTCTACATTTGTAGTGAGAAAATAGGCATAGACAATATGTAAACAAGTGTGTTTGGTTAAGTTCAAATAAAACTTTATTTACAAAAATGGGCAATGGACTCAACTTGGCCTATGGGCTTCAGTTGGCCAACCCCTGTCCTGGAAGTTTAGCAGTAACCTTCTGATTGAAAAACCCAAGATAATTTTCTTAGTGCTCATATTCCTTGAGCATGAAAGTGGAAACAGCCCAATATCACAGAAAAAAGGGAAAGCTATTAAATTCGTGCTTCTTAATCTTATATTTTAGATGCATGATGATTTATTATTCTATATTCAGTATATCCTCATCAACAAAGAATATTTGTAGAGCAATGTTTCCCAAAATACAATACATTCACTACTGGAATTTCATAATAAACATTAAAATTTTTTAAATACTTATGCTAGCACTTAATATTCATGTTTCAACAGATATTAGTTCTTTTTGTGGTAGTAAAAGAAAACGAGTTGATTTAAAAAAAATAATAATGCATAAATGATAGAAAATGGGGAAACTCTTAAAGAGCATTACTCTCAGTCGTTTGTAGTATAAAATCCATAGTTGTTTTGGATATGCTTTTTCACATTATACATGCTCTCTTATTCCTTCCTTCATGCCACATACTGTCCCCAACCAAAAGATTTCAATATACCTTTCTAGGAGCTAGGCTTCGCCATTCTTTCCATTTTAAGAATCATCTAGGAAAATAAAATCTAATTCTTCTGGACTTTCTATTTTTCTGGGCTTTTCTATTTTTAATGTGCTAAGTGGACTTGACTGTCTCTTGGCCCAAAAATCTTTAAGCTACCATGTGGTACTTGACACCACAACTGTCTCATATTCACATGGCCAAGATAAAGCCAAAAGCTCACCATGTAAGACAACTTTTCTGTCATCTGTTTCTTCTAATGGTACTACTGTACCGTTAGTCACTCAGACTGAGAACTTGGGTCACATATTTAAATCGTTTTCTCTGTGAACCAGTCTGAATAATTATTAGGCATTTCTATCATCCAGTGACTCTTGATCCTATTCTCTCTGATAGAACATTTATTCAATAACTCTGTTGGGAAGATGCCAGGAGGGAGATGGCTCTTAATGCTCCTCCATCCTCAAGTCTCTTCCTCTAAACAATTCTAAACACTGCTTCTAGATTAATCTTCTTAAAGCACAAATCTAAGATGTCATGATCAAGCACAGCCAATGGCTCTGTATTATCTACTAAATAATGTCTAAATTCATTAATCTAGCATTCAAAATCTTTAATAGTCTGCTCTCATCTAATTATTCATCCTTATATTCTACTACTTCCCTTTATATTTCCTGTGCTCCATGGAACCCAAGTACCCCGCAATTTTATATTTTTCCCCTCTGTGTCATATCATGCTCTCTTTTCCTATCAAGAAGAAGCCCTTCTACCTCTTCTTACCAAAATCATATCAATTTTGAATGATTAAATAAATGATGCTGTATCTATATAGTAGAATATCTTGTGGCTATTAACATAATGGGTTACAAAGGATTATACATTTTATAGACCATCTCCTACATCTCAGACACTCTACCAGTTGCTGAGGATATAGATTTTCATGAGACAGATATGGCTGGTGCCATCATGAAGCATGTGATAGAGTGGGAGTTTCAAACATTGAGAAACTCATCCAAGGTGTGCTGAGAGCTTGGACAGTAACTATAGGGTGATATGGATATTTAACCTAGTATAAAGGTAAAAGGAAGCTACTTGGAGATAGCCATGTTTAAAGCATGTCTGACATGTAGAAAGATAGTGGTCCTCAAACTTTTTTTTTTAATCTCAGGATCCTTTTACATTCTTAAAAATACTCAAATGGCTTTTGTTTCTGTGGACTATCTATCTATCTAGCTAGCTAGCTAGCTATCTAATCTATCTACCTATTTATCTACCTACCTATATCAATAGTACTGTATTAGAAATTTAAAAAATAATAATTTAAAATTACAATAAACAGCATACACAGTTTTATGATAACTATTTTCTGCATCACAAAAAAATTAGTGAGAAGTGGCACTGTTATATATTTTTACTAATCTTTTTAATATCCAGCTTAATAAAAGACAGCTGGATTTTCACATCTGCCTCTGAATTTAGTTTTTTGTGGTATGTTGTTTTGGTTGAAGAATATCAAGAAAATACAGCCTCACAGAAGTATGTAGTTAGATAATAGAAGAGTATTTTAATGGCCTTGTCAGAATATTGTGGATATTCTTCTTTGAAACTGCACCAAATGTTAAGTAGCAGTTTCGCAAAGGTTAATTGCAATATGGAATCTAAAACTCTATCGATGAACTTTTCATACTCTGTTACATTAAAATCATTTAGTCTGCTTTTCTCTTTGAATGGATCCTTTAACTATGCATAATGTAACCTCATGGATACCCTGAAAGGGGCTCTCAGATCCACAGGGACCCACTGATCACACTTTGACAGCTAATGGAATAAGAGTTCCTTTGATTTGACAGACAGAGGGGAGAGGGTTTGGGGGATGGAAAATGGGGTGAAACATTAAAGAAGTACAAATTAGTAGTTCATAGATGGTCACAGGGATGGTGAGCACAGCATAGGGAATGCAGTTAGCATTAAAATGTTGTCTAGGTGGAGGGCCAGGGGAGAGAGGGAGCAATTGGGATTATTTTATGAACTATACAGATGTCTAACCAATGTACTGTATACTTGAAACTAATTTAAATAAATAAATTTAATAAAAAAAAAAGAGTTCCTTTAACATTTGGGAGAGGAAAAAATAAAACAAATAGTACAATGGTTAGAAAAGCACATGAAAATGCTCAGGTTATGTTATTGAATAATCGAGGTACAACATACACAGTAGGATCTCAGCTCTTTAAAGGAAAATGTTTGACAAAGAATACAGTTTGTAAAAAATACACCAAAATGTTAATAGGAGGCCTTTACGGTCATTTTCTGTACTTTTTACATTTCCCTAAACTTTTGTATTTTCAGCAATGAGCTGGTTATTACTTTGAAAATTAATGAAAAATAAATGGGAAAATAAATATTAAGTATCTCTTAAAACTCTGCTTATAGGTTATATCCGTTATGAAGCTTTTTCTTATTCTTTCCCCTATCCAGAAATAATCTATCCTTGTTTAGTGATTTCCTAACACTTAGTTTGCACTTTCTTATTGGGACTTTAATTATTTTTCACTGTATTATAGAGGTACAGATTGTACCAGTTGTATTCCCTGAAGGGTAGGAACCAGAGCTTGTTCCCCTAGTATTGTGCATAGTTCCTTAATTGTAAAACTGGCTCAACAGTTTTTAATTAAACTGTATTAAAACCAGTATTTCAACCATTTTAAATGATATTTAAATGTTATTACTGAATAACATACAACTACTCTAGTAAGTTTGAGAAAGTAGAAAAAGTATAGGTAAGACAATGTAATATTATGGTTAACAGCAAAGGCTTTGCAGTTCTACTGACTTAGCTTCAGGTCCAGGATCTATTATGTGCTTATTACTATCACCATGTGGCCATGGACAAGTCCCCTAATCATTGAGATTCCCAGAATCAGAGGTTATAATGAAATCTCCTAGTGTTATGAGGAATTGATGAAATAATGTACATAATATCCTGGTATATAATACTTGATAAATGGCATCTATTAATATTATTATTACTATTAATATTATTATGGTTATTATTATCTATAATCATTCATCCAGAAATTCATAAATTCATTGTAATGAAGGCATTCTCTAGTAGATTTAGAGTCACTGGTCACTTAATATTCCATACTGTTAATCACCTTTGAAAGTGTACATTGATTTTAAAAAAAAAGTATATATTGATGATTAAGTTGGTTTGAGGTGATATGGTCATTTCTAAATAAAAAAGTGCCTATAGAAAGTTCTGATTCAAATTATGGCTGTAATGTTATAAGCAGTTAGAAGCAATGACAAGAGATTCAGATAAAGAAGTGAAGATGCTAATTGTCAGCAATGTTTTAGGAGGTTAAAACTCATATTTTGAGTTTTGTTACATTTGTTCATGACAGCGCTGAATGACATGTTTTGTATTTTAGCTTGAAGACTATGTCCTAGGACTGCTATAGCAGCTACCTGTGTCAGCTGAATAGAATATCTGGCCTACTAAGAGACAAATATATTTGCTCTCTGCCTCTTGTCATATTAAATGAAAGAAAATATGCTTAACATATGAAAATGATACAACAGTTCCTCTTTAAGCATCTGGGAGTTTTCAAAGGTAGTCATGGCCTATTATGAGTCATACAGCACTATCTCCTTGGAATGCACTGAGGGCTGAAGGTATGTTCTCATTGGAGGATTAGATTATTCACAATCAATTTGGCCTCTTCTGCTTTTTTGTATACTCATACCAGCATTGGCACTTCCAGACGTAGGCTAGCCATTCTATAGCAAGAACAAGAGAGTTTTCACTAACCTACCTTATGAGTACTATGTCTACTTCTCTTCCACATACTGCTTGCCTAGCTATACTTTGAATCTGTGTGCTCCTTGGGACTAAACCGGCCCTTGGATATGCTCATATCCAGAGTTACCAGCTCTTGGTTGTCACCCTTAGATCTGATGAGTGCCTTCCATTGAGGCATTTTGCCTAGGCTTTCTCTAAGACCCTTAAATGTACCATGTCCCTAAATAACATATTTATGAATCTCTATCCCAATCGAAATTCTCATTTCCATGGCACAACTTATTTTAGTTGTGAATCAAGAGTAAGGCATAGTACTGACTTACTCTGATACATAAGTAATGACAGAGTTCTTTATCCTCTCAGCTTTCCTAACTACAGGTAACCTCATCCAACCAGTAAAAGTATTTCCTATGTATGTGCCAGACTTTTTGTTATGAACCTGTAAATCCCAATTCTTGAGGAGCCTATGGTCTTGAAAGTAAAAAAGACATATAAACAAGAAATCATTTGTATAATACAATTTGGTACTTGCAATGATAGAGGCAGTATGTTACAGAGGAAAGTAGCCTAACTCAATCTTGAGGTTCTAAGGAAGGTGAGAAAAGAAGATATATGAACAGCATCTGAGAAGCAGAATTTAGCCAAGTGAAGTAAAGGCAAAGGTCATATTAAGCAAAATGGATAGCATGAGGCAACAGGGCTGAAAGAATGACAAGCAATTCAAAGGTATAGATAGTGACGAAGAATGAAACACAAGACAGGAAGACAGAGGGCAAGTCATGGAAGGCTTTTTTGTGTCATTAAAATGTGAGCTTTGTTCTGAGGATGATGAGGAATATTAAAGGATGTTTATAACACAAAAAATATGGCAGGGATTGATTTGAAGATAATGCAGAAGGAGAGAACAGAATGTGGCGATAAAGATGGAAAAGAATGAGAATCAAGATTACAGATGGAAAGGTTGCCTTTGCAGGAAATACCTAGTCTTCTGGATTTTGTGCTTCTGTAAAACTTTAAAAATCTTGATTTTATACAATCCACGGACACAAAACACACTCTTGTCCTTCTCCTTTGTTTCCTGTCATTGTATTAGCTCTTCTAACTCAATTTCCAAATTATATCCCTACCTCACATACAGCATGATAGACCATGTGAAAATGGATCACAATTGACTGATGTGTTTGATATGTACTAGTAACTCTTGAGTGGTACTTGACAGTTTACAAAGACTTTTTGTACCTATTATCTCACAACAGCACTATAAGGCAGGCGGAAAAGCTGTGGCCACACCCATTTTATGAGACTTAGAAAATTTAAGTTGCTTGTTCAGTGTCAAGCCGTTTAAAATGAGTAAATGTTAGAGCTTCAACTTGAATCCAAGTCTTCTAACTCTAGGTCTTATATCATTTTCACTATACTCAGATGCTCATTAATAGCTTTGTATATGAATGAATGGGTTGTATGGGTGAATAAGGAATGAAACCCATGATCTCAACCTTTTGAATGCAATTCTATAGGCAACTTATCTCATTTGCTGGGTCAGCATTGAGTAATCATAAATAAATGAACTCAGCATATTCTCTATGGAATGGGAAACAAAACTCCATTTCATTCCTGGGTTTCTTTGTGGACTTTATATATGGTCGCACAAGGGATGAACAAACCCTCTATCAACTATGCTATGTTTTTTATTGGTCATTTATTCATTTATTAGTCATTTATTCTTGATTGATTTTGTTAATCACCCAAACAATCTTATTGTTCTCTTTACACTTATTCTTCCTTGCCCCTGCTTTTTTTCCTTCTCCTTAAGTACCTTTGAACCATCTCAGACAGAGTCATAAAGGAGAAATATGCTATTAAGCAAGTGACACCATATATCAGTATTTTTGTGAAGCGTTCACATTTGAAAGAGTTGAAGTTCAAAGCTCAAATCCACTTTTGGTCTATTGAATTTTCTACCTTATACTTTTTCCTCATAAGGATAATTAAAACTTTACTGTATATATTAGTCCTCTAATTCTAATGAAATGAATAAAGTACATGAATAGGGACAAAATGAACAATTTTAGTAAAGGGTCTAGCATCTGGGTTATACACTGTAAACTTTCTATCATTTAGCTGTCTGCTACTGGAAGTACCTCAAATGCAATGCCATTGAAGAAAAACTTAGAATTGCTTAATTATGCAAACCCTTCCTCAACATATCATGCCCTCTTAGTCTTTCTTTCATCCTTGTGCAATTGTAGTCCAACATTTAATCTATTTGTGTGATTGCTGATTGTTCGTCATTCTGGGCATGTAGATGCTGCATTTGAATTTTCACTTCCAGTTACTAACAATGATTTAGTAGAATGTGCACCTACCGTCCACTTCCTATTGACACTTTTCTTGTCTTTTTGCATGCCTCTGAAATTTTTCAATTTCTTCAGTAACCTGCTATGCAACCTTTTAAAATTTTCTTTCTCTCTTTAAAAGATAATGCCACTGGAGGATACCAAAGAAACATGGCATAGTGGATAGAGGCTTTGTTCATCCCTCTTGTGACCACATCAAAGTTGTGACAGAAACATGGAGCAAACAGAAAGCAAAGTCACCTGGGATCTAGATGAACAGAAGCATTACAACTAGGGAGATAAATAATTAATCAACTTGCAATGGTAGAAGGTAGGAGGGGGCAAAGACATGAACCTGCCTGGTCCCAAATGGCTGAGTGAGACAGAGGCTATGGCAGCTGTAGACACATCTTAAAAGGGCCATGTCCGTGAATGGACTTTCACAGTGATGGGCTTGCTCATTCTGAGCACCAGTGCCAGGAAGGCTGCTCGGAGGATGGGGACACCATAGACTTACAGGGGGACACCGAGTTGGCAGAGCGAGGGCCGGAGACAAGACTCTCTCCTGAGCAGAATTGCTGGTGATGTCTATTGTTCCTCTGTTGAGCCCTCCCTGTTTCCCAGTATGTGGACTCAGTGCTGCCATAGCAGAGACATCACTGAACTGGATAACAGAGGTTGCTCTGCCCAGAGGATTCCCTGAAAATCTACATTCCCCAATTCACACCCCACCTAAGCCACATTCAGTTGTATCCTCCACGGGTCTGGTGATCCTTACTGAGCCAGCTCCAAGACTCACACTGGTGGCAGCTGAACTCAGTTTCTGGCATGCCTTCTTGAGGCAACTATAAGCATAGCATCTGTGGGTTGCTTGCTGAATCTTAACAGGTGGACCAGAGGGGCACAGGCTGGGCTTGAACTTGGTCTGCAGCTGAACCCTTCTCAGGATTGTGCCACTGGACACGTACTACACTAATAAGACCAGGAGACTTAGGAGTTTTGTTTAGTACATAGAAACAGATACAGGAAAGCAGCCAAAATGGAAAGACAAAGAAGTAAAAATCATATGAGAGAACAGAACAGATATCCAGGAATAATGGAGTAAAGCAATCTACCAGATGTAGAGTTAAAAAAAAACTGGTTATAAAGATGCTCAATGAACTTAGGGGAAGAGTAAATGAATTCAGTGAGAACTTTAACAAAGAGATAAAAAAATACATAAAAATGGAAATTATAAAAATGAACAAGTCAGAAATGAAGAATTCATTATCTGAGATGAAGAATAGATTAGAGAGTATCAACAGAGTGGATAAAGAAGAGGATTGAATCACCAATACAGAGGATGAGGAAGCCAAGAACACTCAATCAGAACAGCAAGAAAAGTTAACCAAGAATATAATAAGATTTAAGGAGCCTATTGGACACAATCAAAGTAAAAATGTCTGTGTCATAGGGGTACTTGAAGGAAAACAAAACATTGAAGAGCTATTTGAAGGAATAATGATGGAAAAATTTCCTCATCTGGTGAAGGAAATAGACATACAATCCCAGGAAACTCAGAGAGTCTCAAAAAATTACCTAAAGAGGTCCACACAAAGACATATATAATTAAAATTCCAAAGGTTAAACGCAAAGAGAGAATCTTAAAAGCAGCAAGAGAAAAGCAGATAGTTACCTACAAAGGAGTACTCATAAGACTGATAGCTGATTTCTCAAAAGAAACTATGCAGGACAGAAGGGTTTGGCATGAAATATTCAACATGATGGAAATCCAGTATCTACAACCAAGAATACTTTATCCAGTAAAGATATCATTTAGAATCAAAGGACAGATTAAGAGCTTCCCAGGCAAAAAGAAACTAAAGGTATTTATCCCTACCAAACCAGTATTACAGGGAATGTTGGAGGGACTTCTTTAAGAAAAAAAAAAAATCAAAAACAGGAATAAAGAATGGCAATAACTCCATTCTTATCAATAACTACCTCAAATAAAAGGAATTAAGTGCTCCAACAAACGATTAGAGTAGCTGAATGGATAAGAAAACAACACCTCTACATATGCTGCCTACAAAAGACTCACTTCAGATTGAAAGACACACACAGATTAAAAAGAAGGAGATGGAAATAGAAATTGCCTGATGGACCTAGAGAGTATTGTGCTGAATGGACTAAGTTAGATAGAGAAAGACAAATATCACATGATTTCACGTACATGTGGAATATAAAGTACAATATAAACAACAACAACGAAAACAAAAATAAACTCATAGATACAGAGAATATTTTGAGGGCTACCCGATGGGAGGAGGTTTGGGGGAGATGGCAAAAATGGGCAAAGGGATTAAGAAGTACAAATGGATAGTTACAAAATAGACATGGAGATATGAAGTGTAGCATAAATAAAATAGTTAACAATGTTGTAATAAATATGAAAAGGGGAAGAGGGGTACAAGATTTATGGGGGTGATCACTTTGTGAGTTATATAGATCTCTAATCACTATGCTGTACAACTGAAACTAATATATTATTGTATGCCAACTATAATTGAAAAAAATTTCATTGAATTATACAATGTAAATATGAGCAACTAATTGTCTATTATACTTCTATAAATCCAGAAACAAACAAAAAAAAATAATGCCACTGTCTTTATTCTCTGGACTCACTGCAGTGTTTTCATTTTAGCTGGCTAGAACCAAAGATTACAGTGAGTTTTGTCAGGTGGAAGGATGTCATATTATTTCCTTGAGGATGGGGATGGGTAAAATTTTTGACAGAGATAACTGAACCCAAATATGATATGACTAATAAAATGCTGCTTTTAGCAAAAATGCTTACTGTGCTATTATTATATGGGTTCCTTGTTTCAATTCACAAACAAAGACATAGGTAAATGAAGCTCTCTGGAGCCAGGACTCCCCCATTCTGTGCTTGGTCTCCTGCTCAATACCCCTACCTCCTTTTTATAATCTACACTGGCTACCTTAGGCTCAAGTTACTGTCTTTTCCTTGGTACTCCAATAGTTCTGATTGTCTGTGAACTTTAGTTGTCTATAATCTTTAATGCAGTGGTCACAAGTTGTCAGTAAATGAGCCAGATTTGGCATACAAATGTGTTTTGTTTGGCCCACTCAGAATTTTATGAATAAATAAACTTAGTTTCCCATATTTAACATAAAATCCAGATTTCCTTCTTTTCTAAAAATCTGAGGACGCTGGCAACTCCAAGTCTGCCTTTCCATATGCAACTAGAATGAGTAGCCTCTACCCATTAGATAGTGCATGCATTATCATATTTTTCACTGTCTTTGGCACTTTCAGTGATATATGTTACCTACTAGCACTTGTAGACATGAAAATTTGTAATCTGGGCTTTCACACCTTGTGACAAAATTTTTAATATGCTTCCACTGCCTAGAACAAGGCCCAACATTCTTGGAACTCAAGAAGCATTTGTTAAATTAATGACTATTACATGCATCCCTAGATTTTTAAGTTTTTTGAATGAAAAAGTATTTTTGTAATCTAAGCATCACCCTCAGCATTAATAGAATGCCCTGCTATTAGGTACTCAATATATATTTTGATGGATTATATGTAGCAAAGATGATTAAATATGTAATAAATATATAAAATATAAATTTACATGAAGTATTGGATGATTTTTCTATAAGATACACACACACATACAACAATTTTCAAGTGATGTGCCATAGAAAAATTATTGATTCAACTAGTAATTAAGAATTTGAGAACTGATGTCAGAAACATGGTGGAGTGAGAGATGTTTCCAGGTTTCTCCCCTTGAAACGACAATAAGCTGAACATTTAAAACTCAACAAAAAACACCCAACAAGCACACAGGGGCATCTAGAAAGATCTGCAAATAAGAGCTACCACAGGTCAGAACCACAGGAGTCAGGCGGTACACTGGGAGAAACTAAGAAGCTCTCTCTGGACAGCTTTTCTCTCCCTGGAGGATTGAAAAGGGAGAATGTGCACCGATTTCCCTAAACAGCCCTGCTTGAGATAACTGTGAGTACCATGCAGCGGTAGTGCCCAAGTATCAGTGCAGAGAGTAGAGAAGTGGAGATGACAGAGAAGTAACAATTGATTATTACCAGCCCTGGTTCCAAAACACCAGGCTGAGGCACAGCCCCAACCCCAACCCAGAGGGCACCTGCTCCAATAACCTCTCAAACCAAACACTGCAGAACCCCAAGGGAATCTTAGCAAAAGATACCAAAACTGTCATTAACATTAACAGGGACTGAAAATACTGAGCAGGATTGAGTATCTATAAGAAATAAAAAAGGCATTATTAAGACATTATATAAAGCAGAGATCCAAGAGGATTAGACGCCACCTACTGGAAACCAAAAGAAAAATGTCTTTTTTTGTTTTTTTTTTTTTTTGGTGAAAGGATAAAGAGACACCTTTATGTAATAAATCTTTCTGGAAAAAAAAAGCAGAGTACATTTCCATTAATGCTCAGGTGGAGACATACTCCATTAAACAACTTGAACAAGCAAGGTGACAAGGCAACTCAGAAAGAAAGAGAAAAATCTCTAGAAAATAAGTTTAAATACATAGAAATAAGTGACATAAATGACAGAAAACACAGAACGATGCTCCCGAAAAAATTCAAGGAGATCCAAATGGATTCACGTGAATAATTTCAGGAATTAAAAAAAAAAAAAAAACTAAATCAGCAAAATGAGTTCATTAGTAAGGAGATTGAAACACTTAAAAAGAACCAAACAGAACTTCAGGAGTTGAAAAACACACTGAAAGAGATGAAAAAGGAAATAGCAAGCTTGAGAAATAGAGTCGACCAAATGGAGGAAAGAATCAGTGATTACAGAGACAGAAATCTAGAAATAAATCAGAAGGAAGAAGAGAAAAATCAACGAATAAAAAATAATGAAAGAGAAATACAAGAACTAGCTGATACCAAGAAGAGAGGAGACATAAGAATAATAGGCATTCTCAAAGGGGAGGAAAAGAAACAGGAATTAGAAAGCATTTTCAGACAAATAGTTGAGGAAAATTTCCCAAATCTAAGGATTGAGCTGGAGCTTGGAATTCAAGAAGTCAACAGAACACCCAATTATCTCAACCCAAAAAGAACTTCACTAAGACACATTGTATTAAAATTATCCAAAATCAATGATGATGAAAGAATTCTCAAGGCAGCCAGGGGTAAAGAAGGTGGTAATTATAAAGGAAAACCCATTAGATTATCATTGGACTTTTCAGAACAAACTTACAAGCCAGAAAAAAGTGGAATCAAATATTCAAACTATTAAATGGAAAGAACTAGCAGTGAAGAATACTGTATCCAGCAAATCTCTCCTTTAGATATGAAGGAGAAATAAAGACCTTTCCAGACATAAAAATTAAGGAAATTCTCCACTATGAGGCATGCATAACAGAAAATACTGAAAGGTGTCAGCTCACCTAAAACAAAATGAAAAAACAAACAAACAAACATAACAGTAAGGCAACTGGCAGGCAGATAGAAGCAGAGGAATGCAACCTCTACTAAGAACAGGGCATTATAAGCTTAAATAAAAAGGGATTTGCTATAGCAAGATAGTAATGAAAGTTCAGCATACATAGGGACAAATTGATACAACAATAATTTAAAAGGGGAGGATTAAAAAATCCAAATTCACAAAGAGGGTTGGAGAGAAGACACACACAGTAGAAAATGGAGGGTTGTATATATAACTGTCCTCTACATATTCATTATGGTAACCAAACGGCAAAGTTTATACTTCAGAACTGAAGTATAAAACATAAAATAAGAAAGACCAGAGGGAAAACCCACAAAAGACAACCAAAACACACACACACACACACACACACACACACACACACACACACACACACGGATAAGGAAGCAATGGAAACACCGAGCTACCAGAAAACAAAACTCAAAAAGGTTGTAGGAAAACCTCATATTTCAATAATTATCGTAAATTTAAATAGACTGAACTCACCGATAAAAAGGCACAAAGTTGTAGATCAGATCAAAAAACAAAAGCCAACCATATGTTTCCTCCAGAAGACACATCTCAGTTCCAAAGACAAAGATAGACTCAAAGTGAAAAGGTGGAAAATGATACTTCAAGAAAATGGCATTCAGAGAAAAGCAGGAGTAGCGGTACTAACATCAGATGAAATAGACTTCATAATAAAAAAGGTAAAGAAAGATATTGAGGGACACTTCATAATAATAAAGGGAATCATGGACCAGGAGACATCACACTTATTAATATCTATGCACCCAATCAGGAGCATGTATATAGACTTCAAAATAAAAAAGGTAAAGAAAGATACTGAGGTACACTTCATAATGATAAAGGGAATCGTGCACCAAGAAGACATAACACTTATTGATATCTATGTTCCCAATCAGGGAGCCCCAAAATATGTAAAGCAATTACTAACAGAACTAAGGGGAGAAACAGACAAAAACACTATCATAGGTCCCCAATATTTAGGGTACCTAAATATCCCACTGTCAGATATGGACAGATCATCCAAACAGAAAACCAATAAGGAAATAACATCCGTAGATGATATATTAGACCAACTGGACATAATTGACATTTAGAGAGCCTTTCATCCCAAAATAGCTGCTTATACATTCTTCTCTAGTGCACATGGAACATTCTCAAGAATCAACCACATACTGAGACACAGAGATAGCATCAATAAAAATTAGAGGGTTAAAATCACATCAACTATATTCTTTGAACATAATGCTTTGAAACTAGAGATCAACTGCAGAAAGAAAGTGAGAAGAACCACAAATATATGGATATTAAACAACATACTACTGAAGAATAACTGGGTCAGAGAAGAAATAAAAAGAGTGATAAAGAGATACATAGACATGAATGATAATGATAGTACAACATATCAAAACTTTTGGGACATGGCAAAAGCAGTTATAACAGGAAAGTTCATATCATTGAAGGCCCATCTCAAAAACGAAGAATGAGCCCAAATAAACAACCTAACACTTCATTCCAAAAACAAGAACGAGCCCAAATAAAATACCTAACGCTTCTTCTTAAAAAAACTAGAAAAGGAAGAACTAATGAAGCCTAAAGTCAACAGAAGGAAATCGTCAAAATTAGAGTAGAAATAAATGAAACTGAAAACAAAACAAACAAACAAAAAACAAGAGAAAAAATAAATACATCAAAGAGCTGGTTCTTTGAGAAGGTTAATAAAATCAATAATCCCCTGGCTAGACTCGGTAGAGAAAAGAGAGAAAGCACACAAATAAAGAAAATCAGGGATGAAAGAGAAGAAATTACAACAGACACCACAGAAATTCAAAGGATCATACAAGAATGCTTTGAAAAATTATATAACATCATATTTAATAACTGAGAAGAAATGGACCAGTACTTAGAAAAATACAGCCTTCCTAGACTGAATCAAGAAGGACTGGAACATCTAAATAGACCGATCAACAGTATAGAAGTTGAAACAATCATAAAAACTTACCAAAAAGTAAAAATCCAGGACCAGATGGCTTCACCAGTGAATTCTACAGACATTCAAAGAGATTTAATACCTAGTCTTCTCAAACTCTTCCAAAAAAATTGAAGAGGAGGGCAATACTTTTCAAATCGTTTTATGCAGCCAAAATACCCTGAAACCAAAACCTGGTAAAGGTAACACAAAAAATGAAAACTACAGACCAATATCTCTCATGAACACAGATGCAAAAATTCTAAATACAATACTAGTGAACTGACTATAGCAACATATTCAAAAGATTTTACACCAGAATCAAGTGGGCTTATTCCCAGGGGCACAGGAATGGTTCAGCATCTGCCAATCAATGAATATTATACACCACATAAACAAATTAAAAAATAAGAATCATATGATCATATCAATAGATGCAGAAGAACCCTTGAAAAAGATACAGTACCCATTTATGATAAAAACACTTAAATTCGGTATAGAAGGAAAGAATCATAACATAATAAAGCCAATATATGACAAACCCTCAGCTAACATTATGCTTAGAGGTGAAAAAGTAAAAACCTTCCATCTAAGATCAAGAACAAGACAAGGCTGTGCACTCTTGCCACTGTTATTCATTATATCCTCGTAAGTCCTAGCAAGTGCAATCAGGCAAGAAAAAGATATAAAAGGCATCCAGATAGGAAACTAAGAAGTCAAACTGTCACTATTTGTAGATAACATGATTCTCTATGTAGAAAACCCTAAAGACAACACAAGAATACTACTAGAAACAATAAGCAAATATATTAAGTTTCTGTATGTAAAATCAATGTTCAAAATTCCATAGCATTCCTATAATCTAATGATGAATTCTCAGAAAAAAAAGGGAATAGAAAAAATGATTCCCTTTGCAATTGCAACAAAAAGAATACAATAACTAGGAATAAATCTAAATAAGCACGTGATGGACCTATATAATGAAATCTATGGGACCCTATTAAAAGAAATCAAAGAAGAAACAAAAAAAAAAGGAAAGATATTCTATGTTCTTGGACTAGAAGAAACAACATAGTTAAAATGACCATGTTACTTAAAGCATTATACAGATATAATGTAATCCCCATCAAAATCCCATCGACATCTTTTAAAGAAATAGAACGAAACAATCATCAGATTTGTATGGAAGCACAAAAGACCCAAAATTGCCAAAGCCATCCTGAGAAAGAAGAACAATGCTGGAGGCATCACTCTGCTTGACTTCAGTTATACTACAAAGAAACAATAATCAAAACAGCATAGTATTGACAGAAAAAGAGACACACAGACCAGTGGAACAGAATCAAGAGCCCAGAAATAAACCTACGTTTGTATGGGCAAAAAATTTTTGATAAAAAAGCCAAAAACATACAGTGGGGAAAGTAAAGTCTCTTCAATAAATGGTGCTGGGAATACTGGAAAGCCACATGTGAAAGAATGAAACTAGACTGTTGTCTATTACCATACACCAAAATTAACACAAAATGGATTCAGACCCTGAATACACTCGAAACAATAAATTGCATAGAAGAAAACATAGGAATTAAATTCATAGACATTGAACTTAAAGAGAATTTTATGAATTTGATCTCTATGGTAAAAGGAGTAAACAGAAGAATAAATTAATGCGGCAACATCAAACTAAAAACTTCTGCTCAGCAAAAGAAAAGATCAACAAGGTAAAGAGACAACAATCTAGAATGGAAAATATATTTGCAAGCAATGCCTCTGATAATGGCCTATATCCAAAATATACAAGGAACTCATACAACTCAATAACAACAAATAAACAAACAATCCCATCAAAAAATCAGCAGACAACCTGAACAGACACTTCTCCCAAGAGGACATACAAATGACAAACAAATATTTGAAAAGATGCTCAATATTGCTAGTTATTAGGGAAATGCAAACCAAAACCACAATGAGATACCATCTCATACTTGTTAGAATAGCCATAATCAACAGGACAAATAATAACGAATGTTGGAGAGGATGCAGAGAAAAAAGAATTCTCATACACTGCTACTGGGACTGCAAATTGGTACATCCACTATGGAAAACAGTATGGAGGATCCTCAAAAAACTAAGAATTGATCTACAATACGTATGATCCAGCAATCCCTCTACTAGATATTTACCCCAAAGTCTTGAAAACCCATATCTGAAACGAGATTTGCACACCGATGTTCATAGCAGCATTATTCACAGTGGCCAGGACATGGAAGCAATGGAAATGTCCTATGATAGATGATTGGATAAAGAAGCTGTGGTGCATATATAAAATAGAATATTACTGAGCCATAAGAAGAGATGAAATACTGCCATTTGCGACAACATGGATGGATCTTGAGATAATCGTGCTAAGTGAAATAAGCCAGGGAGAAAAAGTTCAAAACCACATGATATCAGTTATATGTGAGTTATAAACCTAAAAACTACAAACGAACAGGACAAACAAATAGAGGCTCATGGACATGGACAATAGACTAGTAGTTACCATAGAGTAGGTGGGTGGGGGTATGATGGAGGTAGTTGGAGTTAAAAGGGTCAAATATGTGGTGACAGAAAGAAATCTAACTATGGGAGGGCAACAGACAATGCAATATATTTATATGCCTTAGTGTTAAGTTTTACACCTGAAACTTACTGGATTTTGTTAATCAATATCACCAATTAATAAATATAATTAAAAAGATTATCAGTGAGAAAAATATCCATAGCATTCCTATACTCTAATAATGAATTGTCAGAAAGGGAAATGGGAAATAATAATTCCTTTTGCAATTGCAATAATAAGAATAAAATACATAGGAATAAATACAATGAAAAAAATGGACTTATATAATGAAAACTACAAGACCCTGTTAAAAGAAATTGGAGAAGATACTAAAAAATGGAAAGATATTTCTAGTTCTTGGATTGGAAGAATCAACATAGTTAAAATGACCATATTACATAAAGCATTATACAGATTTAATGCAATTCCCAACAAAATCCTATTGACATCTTTTAAAGAAACAGAACAATAAATCATCAGATTCGTATGAAAGCACAAAAGACCCCAAATCAACAAAGCCATCCTGAGAATAAGAAATGAGGCTGCAGGCATTACTCTGCCTGACTTCATATTATACTACAAAACAACAATAATCAAAACGGCATGGTATTGGCAGAAAAACAGACACACGGGCCAGTGGAACTGAATCGAGAATCCAGAAGTAAACCCATGTTTATATGGACAAAAAATTTTGACAAAAAAGCCTAAAACATACAGTGGAGAAAGGAAAGCCTCTTCAATAAATGGTGCTGGGAAAACTGAAAAGCCACCTGCATGCAAAAGATTGGTAGTAGATTGTTGCCTAACACCACACACCAAAAATAACTCAAAATGGATCAAGGACCTGAATACAAGAACTGAAACAATAAATTGCATAGAAGGAAAGATAGGCACTAAACTCATGGACTTTGGACTTAAAGAGGATTTTATGAATTTGACTTCAAAGTCAAGGGAAGTAAAAGTAAGAATACATGAATGAGACTACATTAAATTAAAAATCTGAACAGCTAAAGAAACCATCAACAAGATAAAGAGACAACCATCTGAATGGGAAGATACATTTACGAGCAACGCTTCCAATAAAGGCCTAATATCTAAAACATACAAAGAACTCATACAACTTAACAACAAACAAACAAACAATCCAATTAAAAACTGGGCAGTGGACCTGAACAGGTACTTCTCCCAACAAATGACATTAACCAATGTCACCATAATATAAAAAAATAAAAAAAGAAAAAAGAAAAGAAATTGGGCTTCAATTCTCAATTCTGAAACTCACTCATTGTTTGACCATTGAGAACTAGCACAAATTTTCAGCTCCTTGGCATCCTCATCTGTAAACAGATACTTGTTTTACCTCATTGAGTGATTAGGGGAATGAAATGAAATAATGCAGGTTCAATGCTTTTTTATTTGTGGAGTCATCATACGTGTTTTATACCTTTTATCTGTTTTAAAGTCTTGTTGTTTTAAAATGTGTTTTAAAATGTTGTATCTGAGGTTATTTTCTAATTTGGTAGAGTAGTAGAAACAAGTTTGTATCTCATTTAGTATTTGTCACATAGTTCGTACTGATACTTTGTTAATGCTAACTTCAAAGAACAAAGATATGATAGAAGAAAACTAGCATCTAACTTCTATGTTAACCACATTATGGCAGGCTCTAATCAAGGCACCGTTCCATGATTAGTGATAGCATGCCTTAACTGCAATCACAGTTCTGAAGACAATTGCTTCCCTATACCTGAACTTAAATATACAAAGATGGCAGTATACAGACCAAAGATGGTATTACTAATTTCACAGAGGCTAATTAGGGGGGAATTTCTCTTCTTGTAAGAGTAACTGAACAATGGTTCATGCTTTCAAGCTTAAATTTTGTACTCTATGTGATTTAATAATCTAATTACATATTAGAAATAATTTTCTAAGACTTGAAAATAAGCAAAAAAGAGAGTCATTTCAGAGGAGAGCTGAGAGTTATATAGTGGATCCTCTTGGGTTTATCTGATTTACATAGTTGTAAAATACCTTCAATTAACTTGGTATTTTACAATGTTGTGGTGGTAGCTGTTAGTTGTAGAAAACTGATAGCAATGAAAATGATTCCTGCCATAGATATGCAAATGCCTTGTAGAAAAGAAGATTTACCCTGTAGAAAAGATGATCTCAAACACATTTTATGGCTTTATAAGATATTAACCAGTGTTGCAATTACAAGTGAATTAATTTAATGTTCTTGATTATCTAGCTTCCAAATTCTTACTCTAACTAATCTTAAAATCATACTTTTTTTATTCATTAATAATTAATGAATTAATAAGTAAAATCTTAGACACATTTTCATTTTTACTTACATGATTTAACTCTTTGAAAATTATACTTGAATTCCAGTTCTGCTTGTATCTTTCTAAAAATACCGAGGGAGAAAAGAATCAGAGCTAGAAAGAAACTGATAGCTTTTAATTACATAGAAATACTAGCACATTGTACAAAATATATAAGAAAGTTCACTGCAGTATTGCTTGGAATACTGAAAAAGTGGAAAAGATTCATGAGTACATCAAGAGGTAACGACATAAATAAGACATATACATACTGTGCAGCCATTTAAATTAGTGAAGTAGGCATATATACATATAAATACACTAATATGCAGTGATTGCTAAGACATTTTGTTGTATGAGAAATAAAATTGCACAAAATGTGAGTTACAACCCTTTGTAAAATGATTAAAAAAGCATCTGCATACATTATAGCCAAATAATTATATATTTTTAGAAAAAAAGGTCTAAAACATGTATAAACTGATAATGGTTATTTCTTGGGAATAAGATTAAAAAAGGATAAAGAAACTTAACTTTCACTGTCTATGCTTATCATTTTTAAAACTAATAATCGTGTATAATTTTTATAATTTAAACAACAAAAATAAACAATCAGATAAATAACAAAATTTTAAAAAAGTTTTGGATCATAATCCAGGAATAAAATAAATCTTCCTCCATTAATACTGATAGACACAAATGTTTTAATAAATAAATAAATAGAGGAGGAGAGATAAATCTTTCTTATAGAAGAATTCCAAATGGTATGGGTGTGTATGTTTGTGCGCACATATGCATGTGTGCTCGATAAACTCCCCTCCAGGAGGTAGAGCATCATCTCCCTTCCCTCTCGAGTGTGGACTTAATAATTTAGTTCCAAAGAAAAATGTGGAGAAGTAAAAATAATACCTTTATAGTGGAGAAATTTGGCAACTACTACTACCTGTGGTAGGCAGGATAATGCCTCCCCCACCCCCACCACCCCAGAGATGTCCATGTTTTAATCTCTGGAACCTGCGAATATATATTTTAGACATTGCAAAGGGGAATTAAGGTTGCAGATGGACTTAAGATTGATAATCAACTAATCTTAATATAGTAAGATTATTCTGGATTAACTGGCTGGGTCCAATGTAATCACAAGAGTTCTTAAATAGAAAATAGGAAAACAAAAGAGACAGTCAAGGATAGATATAATGATGGAAGCAGTGTCAGATTAATGCAATGTAAGAAGCACTCAGCCCATAGTGGCCGGCTAAAGATAGAAGGAGGCAGCAATGGGCCAAAGAATGCAAGTGGCCTCTAGAAGTTGGAAATTTAAGGAAATGGATTGTCTCCTAGACTCTCTAGAAAAAAATGCAGCCATACCAACACCTCGTTTTTAGCACAGTCAGATCTATATCAGACTTCTGAACTCCAGAACTGTAAGGTAATACATTTGTTTTGCTATAAGCCACTGAGTTTTGATAATTTGTTGTCAGTCATAGAAAATTACTGCAGATCTATTTAAACCAAGTGATTAAGATTAATACCGCCAATGATCAATCATGTAGATATCATATATTCCCAGCTATGATATGATGAAATAGGCACTTCACTTCTGTGGTATCCTTACCAAAATCCCATAGCCTTAGTCTAATAATAAGAAAAATATTAGATGAACCTGAATTGAGGGACATTCTTGAAAATATCTGACCATTACTACTCAAAACTATCAAGTTCATGAAAAGCAAAGGAAGAATGAGAAATTGTCACATATCAGAGAACACTGAAAAGACATGATGAGTAAATGCACTGTGGACTTGATCCTAGAACTGAAAAAGGATAATAGTAGGTAAACGTAAAATTCAAATAAAGCTTAGAATTTAGTTTATAGTCATTTACCAATATGGATCTCTTAGTTTCAACAAATCTACCATATTGATGTGAGATGTTAACAATGAGGTAAACTGGTTGAGAAGTATATGGGAACATTCTATATTATCTCTACAACTTATAGATAAATCTAAAATTATTCCATAATAGTTTATTTTTTCAAAAAAGATAAAACTAGTCTAGACACTTAATTTATTAACTGAGGAATCTAAAGTTCAGACAGGGAAATGATTTACTGAAAGTAATATAATTAATATATAAAAATGTTCATCTTTCCCGTTTCCAATGTATTTATTAACTAAGTTTTTTCAAAACCTTAAAAATCTTTTCCCCAAAATTCGATTATATGGATCTTATTCCACATTTTCTAGTACTTACTACCTTTTATCTTGCAATTCTCACCTCCTTGGTTTTTCATGTCATTATGTTAAGAGAATACAAATATTTGTTTGTTCATAATAATTGCTTTCATTTCCTTCTTTAGCAATTACTAATTGTCTCTAATTGCAGACTTTATTTTAAAGTATATTTTGTCTAATATAACTACCCCAGCTTTCTTTTGCTTTCCATTTAAATGGAATTTCTTTTTCCATTCATTCACTTTCAGTTTGTACGTGTCCTTACATCTGAAGTGAGTCTCTTGTAGTCAGCATATAGATATGTCTTTTGTTTGAACCATTCAGCCACCATATGCGCTTTGAAGTATTTATCCCATTTACATTTAAATACATTATTGATAGGCATGTACTTATTGTCATTTTGTTGCTTTCTGGATACTTTGAAATTTTTCTTTTCTTTTCTTTTTCTCTTGCTCTCTTCCTGTGTGGTTTAGTGGTATGCTTAGATTCCATTATCTTTTGTGTATCTATTACAGGTTTTTGCTTTTTGGTTACCATAAGGGTTACATATATCTTATAACAGTCATATTTAAGGTGACAACAGCCTAAGTTTAAACTCATTCTAAAACTTTATATTTTTTATTCTCCCTCCTGACATGTTTTATGTTTTTGATTTCATACTTTACATCTTTTTAAATTGTGTATCCCATAACTAATTATTGTAGTTGGTTATTTTTACTGCTTTTGTCTTTTAACCTTTATACTAGCTTTGTAAGTGACTAGTGCATTACCTTTACTGTATATATTTACATTTACCTGTGAGATTTATACGTTCATATGGTTCTTGCTCCTAATAAGTATCTTTATCAGTTTAAAGAAGTCCCTTTTAACATTTCTTGTAAGGTCTGATTTATGGTGATGAACTCCTTTGGCTTGTCTAGAAAACTCTATATTTCTCCTTAAATTCTGAATGATAACTTTGCTTGGTAGAGTATTCTTGACTGGAAGTTTTTTTTGTTTTTTGTTTTGTTTGTTTTTGTTTTTTGTTTTTTTTTTTTCAGCACTCTGAATATACCATGTCATTACCCTGCTTGGTAGGTATTCTTGACTGGAAGTTTTTTTTGTTTTTTGTTTTGTTTGTTTTTGTTTTTTGTTTTTTTTTTTTCAGCACTCTGAATATACCATGTCATTACCCTCTGGCCTGCAACGTTTCTGCTGAAAAATCCGCTGATAGTATTATTCGGGTTCCCTCATACACAAGTTTTCTCTCACTGTTTTTAAGATTCTTTCCTTTAACTTCTAATACTTTATAATGTGTCTTGATGTGGATTTATTTGAGATAATTGATTAGCTGCTTTTGCATTTGGCCCTGAAGCAGGTGAGTCAGAGCACACAAGACCTTAAAGAACTGTCTCTCGATGTCTTATAGCCTTGTGGGTGTCATGGATGTGAGAAATGTTGGTTTACAAAGTTAGATGTTTTGAGTTTAGACTCTCAGGTCCAGGTATTAAAATATGGGTTGCTTGATGTGGGTTTCAAACCCTTTGCTCCTTAGGGAGAATCACCATGTTTTGAGTTCCCTCCCAATTGTGAGTCACTGTGCTGATGGCAGGGTTCATAGCAAGATTATATCTTAGCCTCTCCTATGTTCTCCGATGAGAATTTTTTCTTGTTTGCCTTATATGTAGGAGTCACTCAGCTAGATTTTAGTGTTTTTTTTTTTCCAGAGTAGATTGTTTCATATGTAGCTGTACATTCAGTATTCTTGATAAAATGTGAGTTCAGGATCTTCCTACATCACCATCGTGAACCAGTAGATTCTTGACTTCTTGATAATAGCAATTCTAACAGGTATAAGATGATCTGTCATTGTGTTTTTGATTTTTATTTCCTTGATGATTACGGACATTGAGCATCTTTTCATGTACCTATTGGCTATTTGGATATCTTCTTAGAAAAAGCATCAATTTAGTTATTCAGACAATTTTTTTAAAAATGATTTTTTTTCATCTTGAGTTACATATGTTATTCATGCATTTTTTTTGGATATTAACACATTTTCCAATATATGGTTTATAAAATTTTTCTCCCATTCTGTAGGTTGCCTTTTCATTTTGTTATCTGTTTTGCTGGTACAGAAGCTTTTAAGTTTGATGTAGTCCCATTTACTGACTTGTTTTGTCAATTGTGCTTTTGATGTCATATCGAAAAAAATCATTGCCAAGACTGACGTTAAGGAGCTTCTTCCCTACATCTTCTTTGAGGAGTTTTATGGTATCATATCTTATGTTGAAGTCTTGATCTATTCTGAGTTAATTTTTGTGAGTGGTACAAAATAAGGGTCCAACTTTATTGTACTGCATGTGTTTATCCAATCATAAGGGTGTAGTAAGACACAAATCTCGAGGTTGCATAGACAGCACAATCTTTTGGCTTTAAAAATATTCTTATATGTGGGTAACTTGATGCATGTGAGGGAGAGAATTCTAAGGCTGGTTTAATTTTATTTTCTTTAACATTTCCTGAACTTTCAGTATAAAATCTCTCTTTACTCTTTCATTTGCTTTACATTAGCTTTTCATGTCTAATCCATGGTTCCCCCTTTTTGTATTATTCTAGTCAGGCATGACTTGAAATTCAGACAAATACTCAACTTAAAATTCTTATGGCTGAGGAAGAGGTAAACAGAAGTATGTCCATGTGCAGTAAAATTTCACACATGGTAAACTAATGATGTGAAAATTATTATATCCTCTCTTTTATTTTACAAATGAAAACACACACACACACACACACACACACACACACCCCCCCAGAAAAAAAAAGTCTTAGAAAAAGTTAAGCAACTTGCCCAGGATCTTACAGTGGCAGAGCTCAAGTCTGTCTGTTTCTAAAGTTCCTGTGTTTTTGACTACACAAAATGGACTCCACGCAGTAGGCACACTGTGGGAAAAACCAGGCCAGATTTGACACAGTTCTTTGAGACAAAAAGACCAGTCAGAAGAAGAAAAGAATGATTGAAATCATGGGTAATTTTTATTGTCTTTTCATAATGTCTTTTTTGTGTGCCTTGCATGAAAGGGAAGGCCCTTTTGTCTGTTCATTAACAAATTATCATCAATAGAAAACTTTTAAACCATGACTAGCCATTCTGTCTGATAATATTGATTCTTCCATAAACTTCCTAGCACACTCACATTTATAGGCAGTCATATAGACCCCACTGTGTCTTATATCATGCAATGACCTTTTCAAAACCAGAGCACTTTAGTAAATGTTTATCAGTTAGATTGACTGAGGCCAAGTTGTGATGAAGCACATATGTTGAATTATATGGATTCTCCATTTCTAAGGTCAGATCCTGTTTTAAACTACTAGCTCATCATTTTCATATAGATTAACAAATCAACAAATATGTCTCAAAATCATGCTAAAGAATTTGATTAGGTGAAGACATGTTACATGCAATTTTATTCATCAAAAAGTATTTTCAAAATACACCACTAATTTGAATCACTGAATAACAAAACTTTCTCAAAATTAAATCATAAGATCTCCCAAATCAGTATTTTATCTG
Source organism: Pteropus alecto (assembly GCF_000325575.1). Taxonomy (NCBI): domain Eukaryota; kingdom Metazoa; phylum Chordata; class Mammalia; order Chiroptera; family Pteropodidae; genus Pteropus; species Pteropus alecto. The sequence continues at coordinate 325,629 of NW_006441948.1, forward strand.
ATCAGTGTGTTTAGTAATATGCACTTAGCATTTCTCTAAAAAGGAGTAAGAAATGCCTATTTGTCATAGCTAATATGTGGAAATGATTATTTATAATGCTTCTCTTACTTAATATATCAAATATTTACAAAAAGAAATCTTGCATTTTATATTACCTCTTAGATGAAGTCAAATTTCATTAAAATTTGAGCTCTATAAGTAGTGATTCTCCCTAAAGAGTTGGAACAAATTATGTACTCATTCCGCTAAATATGAGATAACATGATAGTAGCTTTCAATAAAAAAAAAATATAAGTAATAGATTTATAAAAGTTGAAAGAAATACTCTGTGCATTTGTTTTAAAAGTGGGTGATGGGAAAAGATAGATTCCCACTCTCAGATTTATATGCAGCTCTACAATTGAGA
>NW_006441948.1:326051-339392 GCF_000325575.1 Pteropus alecto
CCCTACAGCTATGTCACATTGTTCTATAAATAGGCAGTGATGGCAAGGGAGTCAGTTTAGGCAAAATAGACAGTCACCTGGCCAGAAATATATCCTATATTAACATACTTGCCTAACAGCTCCAAATCACATTATTGATTTGAAAGCCAAATAAAGGTTTTCGGTACATATCTGAAGACACATTCAGTCCTGGATATTTTTAGAAACTATTTTTCATCAGAATAAGCAATGCTTCTTTATTTTTTGAATTTAATTATATATTAAAATATACAGTATTCTCTCCTATTATGAGTAATCAGGGCATGCAAATGTGCAGGTTTCATCCCTACTTTTCAACATGTTTCAGTGGAAGATGAGCAATGATACTTTCTCTCTCGTGTATCTGCTTAGGAGAAAACATTTGATCTTTGACAATTAAGGGCCTCAGGATTTAGTTATTAATTATATCGTTAGAAAAGAATACATTTTACTAATTTATTCCAAATATCATAAATAAATTGATATCATATCAGTTTATTTTATAAGTCAATCTAAAACTTTTATATTACATCTGTATAATTAGCAAGTCCCCCCAATCACACACATGCAATCAATCTCTAGACAGCCATTGACTCAAAAACAACTCTAAATCCTAAATGAACCTTTTCTAGTATTTTCTAACTCCAAACAAAATGAGATTCTCTTTACTTTCTGCATTATTCTGTAATATCCAGGTAATATATGACAAAAACTAACTCTTTCTGAGCATTTATGTATGTGCTAAGCACATTACAGTTACTTTTTTATTTAATATATATACATTACCAAGAATTTATAATTCCTATTTTTTTTAATCTCTACACAGAATTTGCCCTTTTGAACACCAAATGAATAAATTGTTCTCAGGCTATTCCTGAACTTACTTGGCTTGTGCTTTGTATATCATAGTTTGACTTTGGAGCACTGAAACTAGACTAGGTGAGGCCTATTTTTACCTAATGGGTATAGTAAAGATGTCATATTAATTGATGAATGTCACTGATCACATAGAATAATGTCTGGAAGAAAATACAGTAAATCTCTATTACTTCTGAATAATGTTAAAATCATATATTCTTTCCATATAAGTAGAAAAGTTAATCATTTAGGCAATAAAAAGTTGCAGTGGAGAAAAATATGAGAAGAGATAATATAATAGATAAATGGAGAAAAAGCATAAGAATAGGTAATTTTAAATATTCTCTTGATGAGGTTGGGCCCAAAAAGGATACTAAACACAGCTTAGTAGAGCTGGATATCCAAGAATGGACAGGCTCAAGGAAGTGTGCAAGACCAAGGAAAGAGAAAATAGAGAATTGCTCAAGAATTATTTTCCAGTGTTATCTAATCATTGTTGCTGACTCATCTTGTTGGGCCCCAAAGAATATTTGAAATGACAATGGCACTTCTCCCAAGGAGAAAGTATTATGTAATGGAAAGATGATGTACTTTTGTGCTGGATAGACAAGAGTATGAATCTTTATTTCATCACCTCTAGCAGGGTGACTTTGAATAAGTTACTTAAATTTTCTCATCCTGAGTCTTGATCTCTGAACAGTTGATAATGCTATGTCAGGGGTACTTAAAGACTACATGAAATAGCATACGTACAGGCTTTAGCACTGTTCCTTGGCACATAGTAGAGCGCACTCACAAATACCAGCTGCCTCTTCTAAGTTCATAAAGTTTCCCTTACTATCGTGATTTTATATTCTGTCACACTCTTTGTCGAAATAAAAGGTTAGAGGACAGAAATACTTATAAAAGTACTGACATAAGGAGTCAGGAAATGCAGATTCTACAACTGACTTTCCAGGTTATTGCTGGACCTGTGCAAGTAGTTCACTCTCAAAAGTTCCTTATGGAAATCATCAACAAAGTAAAGTAACAACCATCTACTTGGGGAAATATATTTGCAAGAAACTCCTCCAATAAGGACCTAATATCCAAAATATACAAAGAACTCATCCAACTCAATAACAACAACAACAAAAAAAAAACAAATGATCCAATCAACAAATGGGCAGAGAACCTGAACAGACACTTCTCCCTAGAGGACAAACAAATGACCAACAAATATATGAAAAGATATTCAACATCGCTAGCTATTTGGGAAATGCAAATCAAAACCACAATGAGATACCGTCTCACACCTCTTAGAATAGCTATAATCAACAGGACAAGGAATAACAAATGTTGGAGAGAATGTGGAGAGAAAGGAACTCTCATACACTGCTGGTGGGACTGCAAATTTGTACAGTCACTATGAAAAACGGTATGGAGTTTCCTCAAAAAACTAAGAATTGATCTACAATATGATCTAGCAACCCTTCTACTAGGTATTTACCCCAAAGACTTGAAAACCCGTACACAAAAAGATATTTGCACACCAATATTCATAGCAGCACTATTCACAGTAGCCAGGATATGGAAGCAACCAAAGTGTCCTATGATAGATGATTGAATAAAGAAGCAGTGGTACATATATACAATGGATTCAGATAATCACTCTAAGTGAAATAAACCAGACAAAAATGTTGAAAATCATATGATATCACTTATGTGTGGGATATAAACCTAAAGGCAACAAACGAACAGGACAAACAGAGACTCATGGACATGGACAGTGGACTGGTGGTTACCAGAGGGTAGTGGGGAGGGAGGAGGTAGTCCAGAGTCAAATATGTGGTGACTGAGAGAAATCTAACTATGGGAGGTGAACACACAATATAAATATATATGCCTTACTGTTAAAATGTACAGTTGAAGCTTACTGGATTTCAATAACCAACATCACCATAAAAAATTAATTAATTAGTAAAAAAAGTTCCTTATGGTCTCATATAAAGAGTAGGAATACATTATTTCTAACAAGCATCCCAAATCTTACATTCTAGGATTTCTTCAAAAAAGGGAACTCTAAAGATGAATTATTGATAAGACATAGTTAATTGATTAGACATAATTCATTAATAAAAACAAAAAAAAGAGCTCTAAATTAAACTATGTAACAAAATATTTTAACTGGATTAAAGTAATTTCTAAAGGTTAAACTACTACACCCCATAAATACTTTTCCAAAATTAGAATTGCATTTTATACAAATACATAATTTTTTTCAAAAATATAGACCTCTTAGCCTACTTGGAAGGAAACATTTGTTATTGTGACTGTTCTTGTACAAATTCTTTTTAGTTTCACTTTTCATTACAGAATCTCTGCACGGTTTTCAAATCTAATGTCATAAACACAATTATAGCTTTCTTATTTTATAGATGAGTAACTAAACTATGATGCAGAAAGTTCAATAAATTACCCAATACTCATCCATAAGGCACAAAGCTCAAACAGAGCATAGCTATTCTGATGCCATGAATTCCATTTTCTTGACTGCATTGCTCACCATCATTTCCTGTCCCAGATTCTTGAAGAACTAATTTGCTTTTGGTAAGCTGAGACATGTCATTTTCTCTCTCTGAGATGCTGCTTTTCAGGGGAAAGGATATATCTAGTTCAAATTCAGCCCAAATAACACCACCTCAAGTGAGAACATCATTTACAAAGACCCAACATGTGCACTACTTTACTTTTTGGCTGATAATTTGGCACTTTAGGGAAAAAAAAATTAGCTTGTCAGCTACTTAATAGCATTTCTCAAAGTCCTACAGCAGTATTCTGCTAAATGGCAATTAGCTTATCTGGATGTGTTGAGTTTCCAGATCATAAACTCCTAAAGAGAAGTCTATGATTATTTGGCTAACTTGCAACTCTGGATGTTTAATAAATACTATTCCATGGTAATGATGATGGTGACAAGTTAATGCTCCTCAAAATGTCAACCAACCAGTCAATTTAGTGAAAGTCAAACTGGTCATTTGATGTCATTAAAAATCCAGTTACTTGATTGAATGAATTATTCAAATTGTAGCTGGTTGTTTTTATGATATAACAAATATTAAAGTTGCTTTCATATTGAGAAGAATTAAGAGAATGGTGAAACATAGATATGCATGAGTAGTCAATTTTTATATCATCGATTATAAACTATGAAAAATCTAAGTAAAATTGCTGTTGAAAATTATCATATATAATCATATAGGTATGGAATCTCAGGAATTTCCCTTAGGTAGCATTTCCAAGCCATGAATTTGTCCCCATATTCTTGGCAGAGAAATCCCCTGGTTCAACTTCACTAATGATGGCCTAGTGCAAATAGAATTGTGGACTCCAAGGAGGAGGCTCCCAAATATCAATTTTCTTTACATATATAACTTACACTTCCAAGTCTACATTAGGAAAGATGACAGAGTAGGAAAATGCTGTCCTTGCCTTCTCTTACAACCACATCAAAATGACAACTACAGAATAACTATAATTTCTAGTCACCCAAAGTCTAGCTAAACAGAAGCCTAGAAATAAGGACATGCAGATGAAGCCACCTTGAAACTGGTAGGTGGGACAGAGAAATGGAACTGACAGGTCCCATACCTGCCTGTGAATGTTAAAAATCAAGAGGGGCATCTCACCTATGGAGGTTTCCCTGGAGGAGCAGGGTGTTCCAGACTCACAACAGGCTTCTCAGCCCAGGGGTCCCAAACTGAGAAGAGAAATCCCCACAACTTATGGCTGTGAAAACCAGTGAACTTTGTAGCTGAGTGAAACAGAGGGTGGCTGAAGTGCCAGGCACTCCTCTTAAAGGGCCCATGTGTGGACTTACTTGCTGATAGACTCAATCACTCTGAGCTCCAGCGCTGGGAAAGCAGCTTGAAAGGAGCCAGGGACATATGGAGAGGAATTGAGTTGTCTGGCTTCAGGGTGAGGGCTAGAGGGGCAGCTTTCTCCCAGACAGAAGTTCTGGCAGAGGGCATTGCTCCTTTGTTGAGCCCTCCCCGGTCCTGGCAAACAGATATAGGCAGGTGCCATACCTGAGTCTCCATCAACCTGGCGAGCATTAATTGCCCCACCCTGGTGATTGATTCCCTGAGACCCCACACCATACAATTTTCTAGCCCACCAAAGTCTCTTCCAGTGGATTTTCCATGCAAACAGGCTGTCTTGGTTCATGCTACAGACTTTTCTAAAATCTCTCAAAGGTTCACACACCCCAAACAAGCAACATCTGGCCTTGGTGAGCCCTGTACCTCTTGCTGAGCAGCCCCAAGCCTGGAACTAGTGGTAACCAGACTTGGTGAGTGGCTTGGTCTCTTGAGGCACTTCCAAGCCCAGTGCAGGTGTTAGACATCTGTGGATTGATTGGTAGCTCATGCCAGGTGGCCCTGGGCAAGGAACAGGCTAAAGCTGAACTTTGGCCTGCAGGAGGGCCACCACCAAGGGCCACCACCAAGGGCCCCCGAATCAGCAAGCTCAGTTGCTGACCATGCAGGAGAAACATCCAGGGGCACATCTGAGGACAACATACCCAGAGGGCAGACTGTGCAGGCAACAGAGACCTGCTAAAGTGAATCCTGCTCCATAAGGTCAGCCCCTGTACAACAGCTCTTCTGCTGTAATCACTAGCCAGTCCTTACAACAAATCAACCCAAGAATCAATTCCTTCCATTTACTTGCAAATAGCAACCAAGAATCAACTACATGGAGAGCACACACAACCCCCCAAAATGGACACACCTGGAGCACCCAGCTCAAGTAAACAGAGAGACAGTGCCACTGAACCCCATAGAACACCTACTATAAAGGCTACTCTACAAAGGCTACTCTACAAAGATGCATAGCAGCCCTACCTAATACATGGAAACAAACACAGGGAGGCAGCCAAAATGGGGAGACAAACAAGTCTCAAGTGAAAGAACAGGACTAAGCTCCAGAAAAAGAACTAAACAAAACAGAGAAGAGCAATTTCCCAGACGCAAAGTTCAAAACACCACTTCTAAGAATGCTTAATGATCTCAGTGGGAATCTTAACAAAGAGATAATAAACATAAAAATAGAAATAAAAATCCAAAACAGTAAGAAATGAAGAATGACAGATGAAGAGTACCTTACAAGGAATTAACAGATTAGATGAAGCCGAGGATTGAATCAGCAATTTAGAAGATAAGATAGCAGAAAACAACCAATGGACAGAATCAAGCATATGAACATTTGCATCATAGGGGTACCAGAAGGAAAGAAGAGAGCAAGAAATCGAAAATCTATTGGGAGAATAATGATGGAAAACTTCCCTAATCTTACAAAAGAAATAGACATACAAGCCCTAGAAGTGCAGAGAATCCCAAACAAAATAAACTCAAAGAGGCGCACATCAAGACGTATCATAATTAAAACACCAACGTTTACAGACAAAGAGAGAATCTTAAAAGCAGCTAGAGAAAACCAGTTAACTAACTATAAGGGAGCTTCCATAAGATTATCAACTGATTTCTCAACAGAAACTTTATAAGCCAGAGGGAGTGCCATAAAATATTCAAAGTGATGAAAATCAAGAACCCACAACCAAGATTACTCAACCCAGCAAAGCTATCATCTAGAATCAAGGACTGATAAAGAGCTTCCCAGACCAAAAAAAAAAAATGCTAAAGGAGTTCATCACCTCTAAACCAGTAGTTAAAAAAAATGTTACGTGGACTTCTTTAAGTAGAAAAGAATAAACATATGAATAAGAAAATATAGGAATGAAAATGATCACGAACAAAGCAAACAGTAAAAGTAGTGCATCAACCAACTATAAAGCTAGTACAAAGATTAAAAGTCAAAAGGGGGAAGATAATGTGTAATTACAACAAATTAATGGAAACACAGAGAAAAGAAGTAAAAAAATATTGACTAAAACATGAACATGGAGTAAAAGAGAGTAAAAATTAGTTATTTTAGACTGTGTTTGAACTTAAGCAATCATCCACTTAGAATAGAATGCTAAAAACAGAGGTTTGTATATATAAAGCACATGGTAATTACAAACCAAAAATCTACAAAAAGTATATAAGAAGTTGAGAGAAAGCAATCCAAACAACACTATACTATAAACAGTCATCAACATCCAAGAGAAGACAGCAAGAGAATAAGAAAGGAACAGTGGACCACAAAACAATCAGAAAACAATAAAATGGCAATAACAACATACCTATCAATAATAACTTTAAATGTAAATGAACCAAATGCTCCTATCAAAAGACATAAGGGGGATAAATGGACAAAAATAAAGCAAGATGCATATATATGCTGCCCACAAAAGACCCACTTCAGAGCAAAAGGCAAACACAGACTGAAAGTAAAGAGATGGAAAAAGATATTTTGTGAAAATGGAAACAAACAAAAACTAGGTTAAGATTACTTATATCAGACAAAATTGATTCTAAAACAAGGGCTATAACAAGTATCAAAGAAGGGCATTTCATAGTAATGAATAGATAAATTCAACAGAGGATAACTGTCTCATAAACATCTATGCATTGAACGTAGGAGCACTGAAATGTATAAAGCACATATTGACAAACATAATGGGAGAAATCGGCAGTAATACAATCATAGTAAGGTACTTTAACACCCATTGACATGAATGGATAGATCATCCAGACAGAAAATCAACGAAGAAACAGTGACTTTAACCAACACATTAGACCAGACATATTTAATTAATATTTTTAGGACATTTCACCCAAAAGCAGAATATACATTGTTTTCAATTGCATATGGAACATTTTCCAGGAAAAACTATATTATCCCACAGAACAACTCTTAATAAATTTAAGAAGACTGAAATCATGTCAAGCATCTCCTCCGATCACAAAGGTATGACACTAGATATCAATTACAAAAAGAAAACTGAAAAACACGCAAATATATGGTGGCTAAATACATGCTACTAAACAATGATGGGTTAACAATGAAATCAAAATATATCTTAAGACAAATGAAAATAAACATACAGTGACCCAACATCTGTGACACAGCCAAAACAGTTTTGAGAGAAAATTTATAGCACTAAAGGCCTACCACAAGAAACAGCTCAAATAAATGATCTACCTTACACCTAAAGGGACTAGAAAAAGAACAAACAAAGCCAAAAATGAGTATAAGGAAGAAAATAATAAAGATTAGAGTGGAAATAAATGAACTAGAGTCTAAAAAACAATACAAAAGATCAATGAAACCAAGAGCTGGTTCTTTGAAAAGATAAACAAAATTGATAAACCTTTAATCATACTCATTAAGAAAAACGAGAGGATCCAAATAAATAAAATTATAAATGAAAGAGAAGTAACAGCAACATCTACAGAAATACAAAGGATTATAAGAAAACAGTATAAACCTCAAGAGGAAGATGGTGGACTAGGTAAAAGCAGGGTTCACCTCCTCCCAGATCCGCATTGAAATTACAACCAAATTATAAAATAATCAACATGGAGAATCACCTGAAGTCCAGCTGATCATAACATATACGTCTGATAATATAAAGGAGCCACATTGAAGCCGGTAGGAAAGGCAAAGTTGAGAATCAGGCTGAACCTGCATGTGCAGGTGGTAGAGGAACAATGGAAGGGAGAGCGAGGCTGCAGTGGCTTCCCTGAAGAAGAAGGGTGTCCTGGTCTCATTTGAGGGCTCCCCAGGCCAGTATTCCAGCCCAGGAAAAAGGAGTTTCCAAAAACCAGAGAGGATTCGAGCTGTCTGGGTGAGATGGAGGGAGACTGAAACCCTAGATGCCCCTTTGAAGGGCTCACATGTAGGCTCTCTTACCTGTGGACACTCACCTGGGGCACTGGTGGTAGGTCAGAGGTTAACACAAGATTCATAGAGGGAAAGACTGCATTTCCTGGCACCAGAACCAGGGCTGGATGGGCAGCCACCATGGTGTCTTAGTCGCCCCCCACCTCCAGGGCAATCTACAGATGGTGCAAGCTTGCCTATGCAGACCCCTCCCACAGGGCCATTTGGAAGTGCTGTGCTGAGGAGATTAGCCTGTCCCACCCAACCTGCAGATCTCCTGGCTTTTGTTGTTGGTTGGCTGCCACACCCTCACCAATTCAAGGACAAACATTCGAAGCTGTCATCCAGAGCTGTGAGCACGCATTTTGGAGACAGATTCTGGCAGATCATTGCTGCCAACATGACCTTGGGTGGATCTCAGAGATATGTGGGTCAGTACCAGATAGCAGCTTGTCTAGATGTGATCTGTGACTTTCATGGGAACGTGTGGACACAGAAGTTGCAGCAAGACTGAGACTGTATTGATATGACTGCCATTGTCTCCCTGAGATCCCATCCCACTCAACCCACAAATGGCCCCAGGTGGCCCATTGACAGTCTACCACCACCACCCTGCCCCTACTCTGGGTCTCCCAATCCATACAGGCAAAAAACTAGCAGGCACTGTTGAGAAATCAGTTTCAGGCAGACCTCTGCTGCCTGCAGGAGCTGCAATATCACATGGGGGTATTGCAGGGGTCTGTGGGACTGCCCCAGACAGCAGCTGGACTCACTATGATCTGTGACTACAGCAGGAACGCCCAGGCATGCCAGAGCACAGATGATGCAGCAAAACTGAGGCTGTATTGTCCTGAGGGCCCTTTTCCCCCTGAGATCTCACTTCACCCAAGCCACAGAGTGCCTACAGCACATTGACAGGCAGCCTCATCAGCCCTGCTTTTCTCTGGGGTTGCACATTCTGCACAGGCAACAGAACTTGGCTAGCACAGTACACATATTTCAGGGAAAACAGTTGTGGGCAGACCATTCCTGCCTGTATGAGCTGCAATATCTCTTGAGGGGATCACAGAGGTCTGTGGGACTGCCCCAGACAGCAGCTTGTCTCCCTGTGATCTGTGACTACTGCAGGAACATGCAGACACAGAAATTGCAGAAAACCGAGGCTACTGGCCTGGTGGACCTTGACTTCCTGACCCATTCAATCCACAAAGTGCCCACTGCACATTGACAGGCAGCTGCCCCTGCCCTAAACATTCTGTTCAGTCAACAAATCTCAGCCAGCAAAGTGAGCAAAGTTCAAGAAACATAGTGACAGGAAGCCCACTGCTGCCAGCATGAGATACGGTATCTCTTGGCCAGATCTCAGGGATTTTGTGGGCCCATTACAGACAACAGTTGGTCACGCAGTTACATCTCATGATAGGAACCCACAGTGCCAGAGCTGGCAGCAAGTCTGGTGCTATGTAGGCGTGACAGCCACAGGCCTCACTGAGTGGACACACCACCTAACCCACAAATTACCTGAGCCAAGACTGCTCCTGGGCAACCCAGTTCCATCCTGTGCTTTCCTTGAGTTGCGAATTCAATAACAAACAACAGCACTCAGTTTGTGCGGCCCAAGCAAAGCCTACTCATCCAGGAGAAGCCACAAACTCACGCCAACGAGCTTCACTAATTCTTAAATAGAGCCTGAGTGTTTGCAGGCCCCAGGAGGGCAGCAGCTGACCTTGCTGCAATTAGAAACTTGTATATGAAACCACAGAAACAGTGCTGGCATGCACACTGACACTGCAGTGGCAGGGAGAAGTGTACTCAATGGATCCAGGAGATGCTCAAGGTCCGTGCACCACCCAACATGAATATCACCAAGAGGCTCTACCCGTTCTGGAGACTTATGAGCAACTGACAGGCAGTGCCAGATTTTGAGCAGCACTGGTCCTTCTGCTAAACTGCCTTAGATCAAGAATGGGGGAAAGCGGCCACTGCTTACATCGTTGTCTCTTCCAATTACATGTAGCTCTAGCACAGGCAACAACCATCTACAGATTGCTTTGAAGATCCCACCAGGTAGCCCTGAGCAATCAAAAGCAGGAACTGACCTGGGCCTATGGGGGAGCCCCTTCCAAGGGGCCATGAACCCAATGCACCCGAAGGCTGGCACTAGACCACAAGAGAACAACACCTGACTAGTCTCATAAGCAGTACATGAAAAGGGTGGTCCCAACAAATATACAAGCCTGCTACGGCAAATCAGTAAGGTCAGCCCCCACAAAGCAACTCTTATGCTGTGGGCACAGGCAATTCCTGCAATTAGCTTGAGCATTAATCCCATCCACTAATGTATTAACACCAAAAAAAGCTTAGTGACAACAAAAGATCACACACAACCCACACAAAGATCATATCCAGAGATCCAGCATAGGTGATCAGGGAGAGTGTGCCATTGGGCCATACAGGACACCTATCGCATTAGGCCATCTGGCCAAAGCCAAGAGATAAAACAAATAATCCTAACACACAGAAACAAACAGAGAGAGGTTAATAAAATGAGAAAATAAAGAAACATGACACAAATGAATCAACAGAAAAAAAATTCCAGAAAATAAATTAAATGAAATGTAGTCAAGCAACTTACCAGAGATGGAGTTCAAAGTAATGGTTATAAGGATGCTCAACGAACTTAAGAAGAGAATGGATGAGCACAATGAGAACCTCAAGAGAGGGATAATAAGCATAAAAAAGGACAGAAACCATAAAAGGAACCAGACAGAAATGAAGAATACAATAATTGAAATGAAGAATATACCAGAAGAATTCAGCAGTAGATTGGATGAAGGAGAAGATCCAATCAGTGACCTGGAATACAAGGTAGCAGAATACATCCAATCAAACAGCAAAAAAAAAAAAAAAAAAGAATTTATAAAAAATGATATTTTGGTTTGTTGGAAACATGGTGGAGTGAGAGAGGTACTCAGATCTCTCCCCTTGAAACAACAATAAGCTGAATATCTAAAACTGAACAAAAAACACCCAAACTACACACCAGCACATCTGAGCGTGGGATCTGCGCATAAGAGCTACCGCAGGTTAGAACCCCAGGTGTCAGATGGTGGACTAGGGGAAATAAAGAAGCTGCTTCTCGCAGCCGCTGGAGCTCCATGCTGGAGGAGAGGGAGGGGTGAAGTTGCAGCGACTTCCCTGAAGTGCCCTGCTAGGGAAAGCTGTGAGATACCAGTGGCCAGCCAACAGCAGGGCCCAGTCATCAGGGCAGAAAGCAGAGAGGAAGGATGGGACCACAGAGAAACAACAGTTGATTTTTACCAGCCCCGGTTGCAAAACTGAGGCTGAGGCACAGCTCCCAACCCTTCCCCCTATACCCTCCGAGACTGATCACCATAGAGGCCCAGGGAAATCTGAGCAGATGCTACAGAGACTGAAGCTACCTCTCCCAGCCTCTGGAGCTCTATGAAGAGGGGATGAGGAGGGGAGAAGGTATGGCAACTTCCCTGAACATCCCTGCCTGAGAGAGCATGTGAGTTCTATGCTCAGCCAACAGCAGGACCCAGTCATTGAAGGAAGAAAGCAGAGAAGCGGGACAGGACCGCAGAAAAACAATAGTTGAATTTTACAGGCCCCGGTTGCAAAACCTGAGCCGCAGCCCTCAACTACCACCCCACAGTGCACCTCCCCCAAAACCCTCTGAGACCAATCACCGCAGAGTACCAAGGGAATCTCAGCAAATACTACAGAAACTGTTGCTAACACTGACAGGGACTGAAGCCGAGAGTACAGAGAGTGATTAAATATCTATCAGAAAATTTAAGAAAAGATATTTTTAAGGCTTTGTATAAAGCAGGAATCCAAGAGGCTTAGATGCCACTAACTGAAAACCAAAAGAAAAGCATGTGCTTTGCAGCAGGCTAAAGAGAGACCTTTATATAATAAATCTTCTTTCTGGAAAAACAGAAGAATACACTACCATCAATGCCCAGGTGAAGAAATAGTCTATTAAACAACATGGAAAATGGAGACAAGGCATCTCAGATTAAAAGAGAAAATCTGCAAAAAATAAGCTAACAGACATAGAAATATGTGACTTATATAACGCAGATTTCAAGATGGTACTTCTGAAAAAACTCAGTGAATTACAAAATGAGTCATATCGACAATTTCAAGAATTGAAAAAAAACACCTAGATGAGCAGAGCAAGGAGATTGGAACTGAAAAAAAAAGAACAGAAGATATTCTGGAGATAAACACACACACACACACACACACACACACACACACACACACACACAACTCTTGTGCTGCAAAGCACAAGAGTTGAAAAATGAAATAGCAAGCTTGGGAAATAGAGTCAACTAAATGGAGGAAAGGATCAGAGATATTGAAGACAGAAATAAATAAAAAGGAAGAAGAGAGAAACCAAAGAAGGAAAAATAATGAAAGAGAAATACAATAAATAGCTGATACCATCTGGAGAGGAAACATAAGAATAATGGGAATTATTGAAGGCAAGGAAAAGGAGCAGGGTCTAGAAAGCATTTTCAGACAAATAGTTGACGAGAATTTCCCAAAGCTAAGGAATGAGCTGGAGCTTGGAATTCAAGAAGTCAACAGAACATACAATAATCTCAATCCAAAAAGGCCATCGCC
>NW_006441948.1:341825-349622 GCF_000325575.1 Pteropus alecto
ATCATCAGAACCTAACAAAAAGTAAAAGTCCAGGACCAGATGGCTTCACCAGTGAATTCTACCAAACATTCAAAGAAGATTTAATACCTATTCTCCTCAAACTCTTCCAAAAAAATCGAAGAGGAGGCAATACCACCCAACTCATTTTGAGGTCAATATTACTCTGATACCGAAACCTGGTAAAGATAACACAAAAAAAGAAAACTACAGACCAATGTCTCTCATGAACACAGATGCAAAAATCCTAAATAAGATACTAGCGAACTGAATACAGCAACATATTCAAAAGATTATACATCACGATCAAGTGGGCTTCATCCCAGGGGCACAGGGATGGTTCAACATACACAAATCGATTCATGTGATACACCATGTAAACAAATTAAAAAAATAAGAATCTTATGATCATATTAATAGATGCAGAAAAAGCCTTCGGCAAGATACTACACACATTTATAATCAAAACAATAATATTGGTATAGAAGGAAAGTATCTTAACATAATAAAGGCCTTTAACATATATGACACACCTTCAGCCAACATTATACTTAATGGTGAAAAACTAAAAACTTTTCCCCTAAGTACAAGAACAAGGCAAGGCTGTCCACTACCACCACTGTTATTCACTATAACATTAGAGGACCTAGCAAGTGCAATCAGGCAAGAGAAAGATATAAAAGGCATCCAAATAGGAAATGAAGAATTCAAACTGTCATTATTTGATGATGACATGATTCCCCTATATAGAAAACCCTAAAGACTCCACAAGAACACAACTAGAAACAATGAGCAAACACAGTAAATTTCTGAATACAAAATCAATGTTAAAAAAATCCATAGCATTCCTACACTCTAATAATGAAGTGTCAGAAAAAGAGGTAGAAAAAATAATTCATTTTATGATTGCAACAATAAGTACAAAATACCTAGGAATAAATTTAACAAAACATATGAAGTATCTATGTAATGAAAACTACAAGACCCTATTAAAAGAAATTGAAGAAGATACAAAGAAATGGGAAGATATTCCATGACTTGGTTTGGAAGAATCAACATAGTTTAAATGACAATATTACCTAAAGCATTATACAGATTTATTGCAATCTCCATCAAAATCTCATCAGCATTTTTTAAAGATTTAGAACAAAAAATCATCAGAATTGTATGGCAGCACAAAAGTCCCCAAATTTCCAAGTCATCCTGAGAATAAAGAACGAGGCTGGAGGTATCACTCTGCCTGACTTCCAATTATACTACGAAGTGACAATAATCAACATGGCCTGGTATTGGCAGAAAAACAGATACCCAGACTAGCGGAACAGAATCAAGTGCCCAGAAAAAAAAAAAACATGTTTATATGGGCAGATAATTTTTGACAAAAAAGCCAAAAACATTCAGTGGAGATAGGAAAGCCTCTTCAATAAATGGTGCTGGGAAAACTGGAAAGCCACCTGCAAAAGAATGAAGCTATACTGTTTTCCTTTACCACACACCCGGATTCAGGCAAAATGGATTAAGGACCTGAATATAAGACCTGAAACTATAAACTGCATAGAAGAAAACAAAGGAACTAACCTCAAGGGCCTTGGACTTAAAGAGGTTTTTATGAATTTGACCTTAAAAGCAAGAGAAGAAAAAGCAAAATAAATGAATGGGACTACATTGAACTAAAAAGCTTCTGCTGAGCTAAAGAAACTGTCAACAAGGTAAAGAGACAACCACCTGATAGTGAAAATATATTTGCAACCAACGACTTCAATAAGAGCATAATATCCAAAATATACAAAGAACTAATATGACTCAATAACAAGAAAACAAATCATCCAATCAAAAAATGGGCAGAGGACCTGAACAGACACTTCTCCCTAGAGGATGTACAAATGGCCGACAAATATATGAAAAAGATGCTCAGCATCACTAGCTACTGGGGAAATGCAAATCAAATTCCCAATGAGATATCATCTCACACTTGTTAGAATAACTGTAGTCAACAGGAGAAGTAATAATACATGTCAGAGAGGATGCGGAGAAAAAGGAACCCTCATACACTGCTGGTGGAACTGCAAATTGGTACAACCACTATGAAAAACACTATGGAGGTTCTTCAAAAAACTAAGAAATGTTCTACCGTATGATCCAGCAATCCCGTTACTATGTATTTACCCAAAGCCTTGAAAACCCATATCCAAAAAGATATTTGCACACCAATGTGTTCATAGCAGCATTATTCACATTGGACAGGACATGGAAGCTACCGAAGTGTCCTACAATAGATGATTGGCTAAAGAAGCTATGGTACATATATACGATGGACTATTACTCAACCATAAGAAGAGATGAAATACTGTCATATGTGACAACCTGGATGGACCTCGAGATAATCATGTTAAGCGAAATAAGCCAGACAGAAAAAGTTGAAAATCATATATCACTTTTATGTGAGATATAAACCTAAAAGCAACAAATGAACAGGACAAAGAACACAGAACCTCATGAACAGGTACAATATGTTAGTGGTTATCAGAGGGTAGTGGGTAGGGGAGAGAGAGGATATAGATGGGATAAGAAGAGTCAAATATGTGATGACAGAGAGAAATCGAACGATGGGAGGTGAACACACAGTGCAAATATATATATGCCTTATTGTTAAAGTGTACAGCTGAAACTTACTGGATTTCGTTAACCAATGTCACCATAAAAAATTAATGAATTTAAGAAAAGTGTAAAGAAATAAACAATCTCAGTGAGACATTAAACAACAAGATAATAAACATAAAAATTGAGATCAAATCCATAAATAAGAAATCAGTCAGAAATGAAAACTACAATGGCTAAAAGGATAGTTTAGAGGTAGTTAATAGTAGAGTAGATGAAGCACGCATTGAATCAGTGATTTAGAAGATAAAGTAGAAAACAACCAATCACAACAGCAAAAGAAAAAACAAAAAAGAATTGAAATGAGGATAGTTTAAGGGGCTTATGGGACAGTATCAAGAGTACTAATATTCGCATCATAGGAGTATCAAAAAGAGAGAAGAGAAAGCAAGAATTTGAAAACCTATGGAAGAAATAAAGATTGAAAACTTCCCTAACCTTACAAAGGAAATAGACATACAAGCCCAGGAAGCTTAGTGAGTAACAAATAAGATTACCCAAAAGAGACCCACACCAAGACACATCATAATGAAAATGCCAAAAGTTAAAGATATAGCAAGAATCTTAAAAGCAGCCAGAGAAAAGCACTTAGTTATGTAAAAGGGAGCTGCCATAAGATTGTCAGCTGCTTGCTTAGCAGAAACTTTGCAGGCCAAGAGGAATTACCACAAAATATTCAAAGTGATGAAAGTCAAGGACCTACAACCAAGAATACTCTACCCAGAAAAGTTATTATTTAGAATCGAGGAAAGATAAAGAGCTTCCTAGACAAGAAAAAGCTTAAGGAGTTCATTACCACTAAATGAGTATTATAAGAAATGTTAAAGGGACTTCTTGAGAAAGAAGAGTAAAAAAGGTTAAAAACATGAATAAAATGGCAATAATTACATATCTATCAACAATTATTATAAATGTAAAGGAATTAAATGGTCCAATCAAATATAGGGTGGCTGAATGAATAAGAAAACAAGACCTATAGGTAGGCTGCCTACAAGAGACTCACTTCAGATAAAAAGATATACACAGGCTGAAAGTAAAGAGAAGGAAAAAGACATTTCATGAAAATGGAAACAGTAAGAATAAAAGCTGGGGTAGCAATACTTATATGGGACAAAATTAACTTTCAAACAAAAGCTATAACAAGAGACAAAGAAAGATCCAGTAATCCTATTTCTGGATATTTAGTTGAAGAAACCAAAAACATTACTAAGAAGGAACATGTGAATCTCTATGCTCATTGCAGCATTATTCACAATAGTCAAGATATGGAGGCAACTTGGGAGTCCATCAATAAATGAATGAAAAAAAGAAGGGGTGGTACAATGGAATATCACTCAGCCAGAAAAAAAAGAATTAAATGCTGCCATCTGCAACAGTATAGATGGACCTAGAGGGTATTGTGCTGAGTGGAGTAAGACAGAAGAAAACAAATGCCATATGATTTCATTTACATATGGAACTTAAAGGATAAAATAAACAAATAAAAAAATAGGAACAAACTCATAGATACAGAGAACATTTTGACGGTTGCCAGATTTGGGTGGAGGGATTGGGAGGATGGGTGAAAAGAGAGACAGGATTAAGAAGGACAAATTAGTAGTTACAAAATGGTCATGGGATATAAAGTATAGCATAAGGAATATAGCTAATATTGTAATAACTGTGTATGGTGTCACATGAGTACTATATCAGGGTGATCATTTCATAAGTAATATAAATGTTGAATCAATTGTTTTACACCTGAAGCTAATATAAAATTGTATAAAAGGCATAATTGAAAAATAAAAAATAAAAAGTAAATAATTTTTTTTTAAAAAGGAAGAAAAAAATTATGACATCTAAAAAGTTAGTAATAAAAGCAGGTTTTTTCCTTAAGTATTCTAAAACAGTCCAGTTTGTATTAGCTTTCAGACTTTCATGGCATAAAAGATGTACAGAGTACCCATAAATATGTTTTAACATTTTTAGGATAAGTTTGTTTACAGTAATGACAGAGATACCTTCAACCTTCAGATATTAGGAGAAAACACCCTAAGGAAATATGAAAGGTATTGGGGACCAATTTACTTCTGAGTAAAAATAACATATCATGTTGATCAATTTTAAACCAAATTCTTAAAAGTATTACAAAATTGTAATTTATAATTGTCAAATAATGCATTCCTGTGCTATAAAAAGTTAAAAGAAAACATAGAAAAAAAATCTCTATTCCAAACCATAAGAAATAATTTTTTCTAGCTTTATTGAAATATACTAGACAATTACTTGCTTATATTTATATTGTACAATTCAATGAATTTTTTAAAATTATAGTTGGCATACAATAATATATTAGTTTCAATTGTACAGCATAGTGATTAGAAAGCTATATAACTCACAAAGTGATCACCCCTGTAAATCTAGTACCTCTCTTCCCCCTTGCATATTTATTACAACATTATTAACTATTTTCCTTATGCTACACTTCATTTCTCCATGTCTATTTTGTAACTATCCATTTGTACTTCTTAATCCCTTTGCCCTTTTTTGCCGTTTCCCTCAAACCCCCTCAAATCTGGTAGCCCTCAAAATATTCTCTGTATCTATGAGTTTATTTCCATTTTTGTTGTTGTTGTTTATTTTGTTCTTTAGATTTCACATGTACATAAAATAATGTGATATTTGTCTTTCTCTGACTTATTTTGTTCAGCACAATACTATCTAGGTCCATCAAGGAAATATCTTTTTCCATTCCCTTTTCTTTTAGTCTGTGTATGTCTTTTAATCTGAAGTGAGCCTCTTGTAGGCAGCATATGTAAGGGTCTTGTTTTCTTATCCATTCGGTCACTCTATCTTTTGATTGGAGCACTTAATTCTTTTCCATTTGAGGTACCCGTTGATAGGAAAGTAGTTATTACCATTCTTTATTCCTGTTTTGATACATGTTACTTCTTCTTAAAGAAGCCCCTCCAACATTTCCTGTACTACTGGTTGGTGCTGTTAAATTTCTTTAGTTTCTTTTTGTCAGGGAAGCTCTTAGCTGTCCTTCAACTCTAAATGATAGCTTTGCTGGATAAAGTATTCTTGGCTGTAGATCCTGGGTTTTCATCATATTGGATATTTTGTGTCAAGCCCTTCTGTTCTGCATAGTTTCTTTTGAGAAATCAGCTGCTGGTCTTACAGGCGCTCCCATAACTAACTATCTGCTTTTCTCTTGCTGCTTTTAAGATTCTCTCTTTGTATTTAACATTTGGCTTTTTAATTATAATATGTCTTGTGGGCCTCTATGGGTTCATCTTTTTTGGTATTCTCTGTTTCCTGGGGTTGTAGGTCTATTTTCTTCACAAGTTTAGGCAAGTTTTTCATTACTATTTCTTCAAATAGCTCTTCAACTTGTTTTCCTTCAGGTACCCCTATGACACAGATATTTTACATTTAATTGCTCCTATAGATTCTTTAAATTCTTATTATAATCTTGGCTTCTTTTTTTCTTGCCATTCTGATTGTCCTTGGCTTCCCCATCCTCTATATCGGTGGGTCAATCTTCTTTAATCATTGTGTTGATTCTCTATAATATACTCTTCATCTCAGATGATATGTTCTTCATTTTTGTCTGGTTCCCTTTTATAATTTTCATTTCCATTTTTATGTTTTTTTTATCTCTTTGTTAAAAGTCTCATTGAATTCATTTACACTTCCCATAGTTCATTGAGCATCCTTATAACCAATGTTTTGACCTGTGCATCTGTGAGATTGCTCGACTCCATTTATTCCTGGAGTTCTGTTCTATCATATGGTTTCTGCTTCCTTATCTTCCCATTTTGCCTGCTTTTCTGTGTCTGTTTCCATGTATTAAACAAAACTTCTAAGTCTCCCGGTGTTATTAGTGTGGCTTTGTGTAGTAGATGTCCAGTGGCACAGTCTTGAGAGGGGTTCAGCTGCAAGCCAAGTTTAGCTTTAGCCTGTATCTCTCTGGAGATAGCAAGCAACCCACAGATGCTGTGTTTCTAGTTGCCTCAAGAGGCCATGCCAGAAACCACGGTCAGCTGCCACCAGTGTCAATGTAAGAGTTGACTTAGCAAGGAGCCTGATCTTGCTAAGGACACAACCGGATGTATGAAGAAATATTTTTTTAAAACAAAGAAATTATCTTTGTTGCTTAAAAAATATGCTTTGCATTAAATCTCAAATTCACTTTAAATGCTTGAAATGCAATTTAATACCTCAGAAAACTCTAGCTAAATTATTTGATAATATTTATAGGGTGACACTTCCCTGAGTAGACAGGTTTCATACAATGGTTTTCAATTAAGGCTGAAAAATAATCACTTGATAATTTTAATCATAATTTTTGACTGATTAATGGATTAACATTTATTCAGTAATTTATATGGCATAAGGTTTGATAAAGGGAACAATTTGATAATTTTTCAATGTGTCATTCTGCCCACTAGTAAATCCCAGCCAAAAATTTAATATTCCGCTCAGTTGGATTACATATTTCCATGTATGTGATTTGATCAATAACAATAAAAAATATGTACACAATGTCAAACTTTTTCTTTTTTCTTTTTTTTCTTTTTTAAACAGCAGCTCAATGTTTGGGGTTTGGTTAGTTTAATACAAAGAACATGGGGAGGGAGTACAAAATGACACTTAAAACTAATGCCTGTATTCATCCGATTATGGTTATAACTAAGGATATTTCTATTTTTCATGTTATTCACTTTTCTTTATAATATAAATCAAACTCATTAACTTAAACCTTGGGTATATACACTATATACAATCTTATGCAAAATAATTTTCATAAGTAACATTACATTTTAAAATATTGGAACCTGAATATTTGTGATTTGTTTTTTGACTTCATGGAACAAGAAGAGAATAATATTCAACTAAGAATCGTTATACTAATAATAAAGCTTTTAAAGTGAAAAAATATCTTACTCTCCCTTTGAACTTAGCACAGGATACACAGTAACCCAAGATAATTCATTATGAAAAAAATGTCAATCACCACTTTAAAACCTTGCTTTAGAAGGAACTAATGAGAAAGTAGATTTGAAGGTGAGACTTTGTTTTTTTCTTTTTTCTTTTTCTTAAAATTATTAGGTGACATTAGTTAACAAAATCAAATAAGTTCCAAGTGTATCATCCAAC
>NW_006441948.1:349662-351628 GCF_000325575.1 Pteropus alecto
CTTTTTGAAAATTTATTTATTTTTATTATGGTGACATTGGTTAATGAAATCCAGATGTACAATTTAACAGTAAGGCATATATATATTGCATTGTTTGTTCATCACACAGAATTAGATTTTCTTCTATCACCAAATATTTGACCCATTTTACCCCTACCTACCTCCCCCAAAACCCTTTCTCTCTAGTAAACACTAATCTACTGTCTGTGTCCCTGAGTTCATTTTGTCATGTTTGCTTGTTGCTTTTAGACTTGTATCCTACATGAGTGATATCATGTGGTTTTCAAATTTATCTGTCTGACTTATTGTGTTTAGCATGATTATCTCAAGATTCATTCATGTGGTTGCAAATGGGAGTATTTCATCTCTTCTTATGGATGAGTAATATTCCATTGTATATATGTACCACTTCTTTATCCAATCATGTATCGTAGGACACTTCAGTTGCTTCCATGTCCTGGCCACGATGAATAATGCTGCTATGAACATCAGGGTGCATATATCTTTGTGGATAAATTTTTTCAGATATTTTTTTGGGGGTGGGGGGTAAATACCCAGTAGAGGGATTGCTGGATCATATGGTAATTCAATCCTTAGTTTACTGAGGAACTTCCATACTGTTCTCCATAGTGGTTGTACCAATTTGTAGTCCTACCAGCAGCATATGAGGGTTCCTTTTCCCCCATAACCTCTCCAACACTTGAGTTTATTCTGTCTATAGAGCTAGATTAAGACACAAAGTTAGATTAGTTAAATATATAATAGGCCCCAGAATGTTCTTGACATTCCCAGATGTCGCTGACAAGATCTCTATTTGAACACTGTAATAGAAATGTGGAAGATGCAGCATATTACAAGGCCATTAAATCTCTGTATTTCCATAAAGGAATGGCAATCATTGCCACAGAGGCATATGGAAGGGTGAGTAAAAATCATAAATATCTTCTTAAACTCACAGAAATATATATTAATGCTCAAACTCTGAAGCTTCCAACTTTACTACTGTTAGTGTGCAAAAATGAGACTAAATATAAAAGTTTCTGACACATTTTGACAAATTTTTCAATGCGTATAAACAGGCAGAAAAATAACATCCTAGAAGAGCTTCAAGTATCATGTAGACTACTTAGCTGACATCCATAAAATCATTTCTGGATGTGATTTCTCTTGTTCTAATCTAAAGATTCATAGTAATGTTAAAACTTGACCCCATCTTAATACTGATTTCTCAGTTTTTAATGAAATTCAGTTCAAAGAGAGGATAGTTCCTAGCCATATGCATCATACATAGGGCAATGGAAAAAATGCTTTTGATTTAATGCAGTCTGTCTTTTTCCCAAACATTTTTGCTGGGAAATATAGGTGGGAAACTAATAGAAGGGGAGGAAAAGATGGGTATCCAGAGACAGAGATACTAAATATTGAGAGGAGAATGGTTTTAATGGAGGCATAGTAAAGAAAGTATAAACACAGAGAGGAAAAAGCTATTAGTAAGAGACTTCTAATCAATAACATTTCAAAAACTGGTTCTTAACTAACAATTTGAGTTTGACAAAATTAATGAATTGTGGTATCTCTTGCTTGATTCCATTTTAGTTATAGCAGACAGTCTCTAAAATGTCCCTAAAGGGCCCCCGCCTTCTGAGAGTAATGCCCTTTTGTAATCTCTTCTCATTCATTGTGGAGTAGAACTAGTGACTTGCTTCTAACAAATAAAACACAGCAAAAGTGGTAAAGTAATGGAAAGTACCTTCCCAAGTTTAGTTTACAAAAAGACTTTGGCTTCCATCTTGCTTGCCATCTCTCACCTTTTATCATTCTCTCTCACCCTCTCTTTCTTGGAACCATTGCTCTTGGGGAAGCCAACTACCATGCTCTGAGTACTTTGGAGAGGCCCAAGTAGCAAGGAACTGATATCACTGGCCAATGGCCAGAGAGGAACTTAGGCCTGTTGAACACCAAAAAA
>NW_006441948.1:351883-353393 GCF_000325575.1 Pteropus alecto
TGAACACCAAAAAGTGATCTTGGAAGTGAATCTTTCAAGGTTTGCCAAATACCATGTGAGTGAGCTTGAAGGCAACTCCTCCCACCCCAGCACAATTCAAACTGTTAGAAATCCTCAAACAGAGGCATCTAGCTAAGCTGGGACAAGATTCGATTCCTGGCACAAAAACTGTGAGATAATAAATATTTGTTTTAAATTACTAAGTTTGTGGATCACTTGCTATACAGCAACAAATAAATAATACCTCAGTGAAATTTTTCTGAAAAAAAATATGTTTAAGTTTTATAAATCATTCCATTCTACTTGCATGAGGGGAGTAAGCTCTCTACTTTAAAATACTCAGAGATGTTATTTTTTTCCAGAAAATAAAGAGTAATTTAGTAAAATGTAATCATGCCCAATTACTGGTTTTGTTAAATTCAATTTTCTTATAACAAGAACTTCTTTAGGGTATATATTGTAATCTGAAATAGGGTAGCTGAGTCCTAAGTGGAAATATGCAGTATATTATGTAAACTTTGCTGAGTTCTTAATGTACATCAGACACTATTCAAAGTAATTTTTTCTGACATGTATTACAAATTTTAATCCTCACCAAAAAAGCTAATTAAGTAGACTTATTTACTCCCATTTAACACATGAAAAAACTGAGGCATGAAGGATGATGGAAATTATGCAGCTTGCTCAAAGTCACACAGCACGAAGATTCAAACTCAGGCACTCGGAATCCAGAAGCTACCATCTCAACCACAACAGCACAGCAGCATGCCACCTCTCCTATAAATCCATATTCAATTCTGGGGCTGTATCCTTTTACATAATGTTATGTTCTTTTTGACCACATAGCAGAGAATTTTTAGATGATAGATATAACTGTTAGCAAGGATCAATGTTAACACCCTCAAAGACAGTATAATTTGAGTAGTCAAGAATGAAGGCTTAGAGTAAGATTGGCTAAATTTCAATCCCACTCAGCCAATAGTTATTTATGTAATTTGAGTTGTTACTTGTCCTCTCTTAGGTTCATTTTATTAAATATCAACCAGTGACCATATCATTTCCTACCTCATAAAGCTGTTATAAGCATTAAATGAGATAATACATAAAAGAGTTTAGAATAGTATCTGGCTATACTAAGCATTTAATAAATGTTAACTATTATTATCATGATAATTATTACCTGATGGAAGAGAAATTTTAACGGAGTTTTAGGCTCTATTTTTTCCAGAAGAAAAGAGCTATCCAAGTAAGTGGAGAAAGCAGACTAAAGGACTTAGCTACAGTGAAAGAAAACAGCATGTATGAATTGATACTCTAAAATGTCAAATATTCTTTTAGATGCTTAGCATACCTCATTTTCTCTACACTTCAAAGCAGACTAAGTCAATAGTATTTCTAGTTTACAAATGAGGAAGCTTTAATTGAGGAACATATCCAAGGTTAAAAAGCTGCCAAGTAACAGGTAGCATAGCTATCAGGTACCAGTGGGTATTTAAACCCAGGCACATCT
>NW_006441948.1:353468-363646 GCF_000325575.1 Pteropus alecto
ACTACCTTAAATTGTGAAGGCCTGACCTGCAATTTAGTTAAATTTAGGTATTCCTTTTATTCTTCTTGTATACATGTATCCACTGCCTGCCCTATGCAAACTTCTGTACAAAATCCACACAGTTGCCAGGCAGGGTTGTAAAGGCTGTGCACTGTACAAGGTGACCGACCAAGAGAGAAAACAGGATTGAAATCCATCTCATGATCCCTTGTCAAGCCTTGAGCCTAAAGAGGTACGTTTTTCTATTTTACACAAGTGAGATATGAGTCAACAGAGGCCCTAAGAATTTAGTGATGAATATGACTTAATCTCTGCCATCTACTGACAATTCAGAGTGTGCCTAGATGATTAGATAGAAAAAACTTTAATTAGAAATGCTAAGTGAGATCTACCGGGCCTAAGGATTAAAAAGCGGGAGTCAAATTAAGAAATAAAATCCTAGAGCTTTTTTGCAACAGGTTTGTTGCCAGAACACGGGTGTCATGAAAACTACCTATGACAAAATGGGAAAAGTCTCATATTAACATCATTATCTTCAGACATGTAGATTCGAGGAAGTCTACCACTACTGTCCATCTGATTTACAAATGTAGGGGGATGGTCGACAAAAGAATCATTGAAAAATTTGAGAAGCAGGCTGCTGAGATGACAAAGGGCTCCTTCAAGTATGCCTGGGTCTTCAAGTATGCCTGGGTCTTCGAAAGCTGAACATGAGCATGATATTGATAACTCCCTGTGGAAATTCGAGGCCAGCAAGTATTATATGATCATCATTGGTACCACAGGACACAGAGACTTTATCAAAAAAGATTATTACAAGCACATCTCAAGCTGACTGTACCTTACTGATTGTTGCTGCTGGTGTTGCTGAATTTGAAGCAGGTATCTCCAAGAATGGGCAGATCCATGAGCATGCCCTTCTGGCTTACACAGTGGGTATGAAACTACTTATTTTTCGTGTTAACGAAATGGATTCCACTGAGGCACCTTACAGCCAGAAGAGATACAAAGAATTTGTCAAGGAAAGTCAGCACCTACACTAAGAAAATTGGCTACAATCCTGACAGTAGTATTTGTGCCAATTTGTGGTTGGAATAGTGACAAAATGTTGGAGCCGAGTGCTAACATACCTTGGTTCAAGGGATAGAAAGTCACCTGTAGAGATGGCAATGCCAGTGGAACCATGCTGCTTAAAGCTCTGGATTGCATCCTGCCACCAAGTCAACCAACTGATAATCCTTTGAATCTGACCCTCCAGGATGTCTAGAAGTTAGTATATTGGTTCTGTCCCTGTGGGTCGAGTGGAGACTGGTGTTCTCAAACCTAGCATGATGGTCACCTTTGATTCAGTCAATGCTACAACGAAGTCAAGTCTGTTGAAATGCACCATGAAGCTTTGAGTGTGGTTCTTGTCAAGAATGTGTTTGTCAAAAATGTTCATTGTGGAAAAGTGGCTGGTGACAGCAAAAGTGACCCACCAATGGAAGCAGCTGGCTTCATGGCTTAGGCGATTACCCTGATCCAGGCCAAATCAGTGCCAGATATGTACATGTGTTGGATTGTCACATAGCTCACAGTGCTTGCAAATTTGCTGAAATGAAGGAGAAGACTGATCATCATTCTTGAAAAAAGCTGGAAGATGGCCCAGAGCTTTTGAAATTTAGTGATGCTGCCATCATTGATGTGGTTCCTGGCAAGCCCAAGTGTGAGAGCTTCTCTAACATCTATCCTCTGAACTGTTTTGCTGTTTGTGACATGAGACAGGAAGTTGCTGTGGATGTCATCAAAACAGTGGACGTCATCAAAACAGTGGACAAGAAGGTGGCTGGAACTGACAAAGTCACCAAGTCTGCCCAGAAAGCTCGGAAAGCTAAATGTATATTATCCCCAATACCTGCCACCCTAGTCTTAATCGGTAGTCGAAGAATATTCTCAAACTGCCTTATTTGGCCATTAAGTTTAATAGTAAAAGACTGGTTAATGATTATAATGCATTGTAAAACCTTTAGAAGGAAAGGAGGATGCTTTGTGGGCCATTTGGGTTTTTTCGTGTGGCAGTTTTTAAATTATTAGTTTTTAAAATTAGAACTTTTTTTTGGCATAATTTATTTATTTGTGGTAGGTAGAATTAGGAAGACATCAGCAATATACGCTCCTAACAGTAATTGTGCATACTGTATTTAAGTGGTTTTTAAGCCTGTTTACTTAAAATTAGAACTTTTTAATGGAAACAACTTGACCAAAAATCTGTCATAGAATTTTGAGACCCATCAAAACAAAGTTTAATGAGGAAAAAAGCAAAATCCTGGAGAGGAGGCAAGAGGTAGTAAGCTGCACCTAAAAGAGTCTTAGATATAGTAACTAAACTGTGGCATGGAAATTTATCTAACTGTAGCCCAAGATTACTTACTCTGTGAGATTAAATTCTTGTACTCTTAACTATTGCTATTGACTTAGTACTGATGGGGAGAAATGTTAGGCAGTTACAACTTGACGCAGGGATTGTGTTTATAAGGTCATTCCTTAAAGAAGAGACTTGGGGATCATTTCAGCTCTAGGATGGCAGAAGCGAAGTAATGCAGGGTGGCCTCTGCTGTTTCACCACAACTTATTTTTTACTCTTTACTAAGTAATTTGGGACACTGTTTTCATCTTTAATTTTAAATTCAATTTCATAAATGAAACTATAATAACATAAAGCTAACTATGACTGTAATTATATATTTCTTCATCTCATGGAACATTGACACAAAACTCTAATGAGGAGTTTTTCTCATTTAAAAAAAAAGGACTTCATTTTATATTTCAGAGAAAGCATCTGATCAGAAGCAAGAACTTTAATTCTGGATTTTGAATTATCAATAACAATGTCACTTCAATTGGGAAATACTCTTTTATTGTCTGAGAGTCCTTCCAGTTATATGAAGATATCATCTCTAAACCTATTAATATTTAGGGGATAAATTGCATTTCTCCTTTATTAGCTTTGATATAGAATGTCACAATTACAAGAAATTACTTTGTAATTTTTATTGCAATGTAGTAGTCTCATTTACTCAGACATTTCCAAGCTGTTATAGCAGAGCCATAGTAGAGTGAGAAGGTATGGAACAGAAATTCAGGTACAAAGAATAAATTAAATGCTAGGGAGGTGGTTGGTTGGTTGGTTGATATGCAATGGGAACTTACACTAGCATAACAAGGGGAGATGTTATTATAAAGATGTACTTTTTTCTTCTAGAACCCAAGGGCAGAAATACAGTTAAGCCTCATGAGGTAGTGAAAATAATTTAAAAAACCATCTGAAAACTATTATTTCTGTTTATGTTTCTCTTTTCTTGTGGCCTCATTGTCTTTCATCATTGCTTCTGTCTATTTGAATTTTCCATTTTTCTTTCTCTACAGACTTTCACAGCTTTTCCTACACAGGGCATTAGAGGTCTACTCTATGACTCTCGAGACTTCTTTATGTTCCTTAAGGAGATTAAAATCACAATAGACCAAATAGATTTGCTATTAAACCATAATGACCAAGAAAAAAACAGAAATGATAGAAAGAAGAGAATGATTCTTTGTATCTAGTCCCACAGTGACCTACTAAAGGGACCACCTGCATATTTCCACCTCTTAGTTTCCCCTATTTCAGAGGCATAAATTGAGTCTCTACCTAATGAAATCATGTGTCCACTTCTAAGTAGATAACAATGTAATCAAGAGGCAGGTATTTGAATGTTTCAGTGACAAATAATCAATAGCATAGGAAATTAAGAAAAAGGTAAAAGTTTTCATAATGAAATAAAGATAATCTTCTACGGAACAGAAACATTGCTCTGTAATAGTTTCCACGAGCCAAGTGGCTCTTTAAATTTAGCATAACCTGCAGGAATTGTTAAAATACAAATTACTGTGCCCTATTCCCAGAGTTTCTGATTTAGCAGACTGTGGTATGAGAATTTGTACTTTCAACAGGTTTCCTGGGGCCAAACTTTACAAACCATTGTACCAGCATATTTGTCATTATTGACTTTGGCTTAATAAAAATTGATTTTCAATTTTTCTCATATATAACTTAGTCAAAGATACTCTGCTGTGCTGGAATTAGGCTGGCAGGCTAGCACTGATACAGGAAGGCAGTGGGCAGGAAGCAAAAGGTAATCATCTGGAGCTTGCTTGCTTTTGTAATATACAGACTTTTAATCCATTAAATAGCTGCTAATATTAGGCTATCTGGTGGTTCCTTCCTGAACCTACTACTGTGTATTTCTATTACTGCAAAAACAGGAAAATGAAAACAAGGACAAAGCAAACAGAAAAAAACTGGCTTGATAAGATATGATGTTGCAGAGTAGATTGCTATGTTTCACACAGCAATGTACCACATAGGGATATTAAAATGGAAAGAAAAAAACACTCCTGAGATAAAATGTTTACAGTCTTATATGGCATAATTTTATAAAAACGATTAAGAATTAACTAATTCATCACCTTCAATTCAGAAGAAAAAATATCTGATGAGAGATCATAATGAACTTCAAGTAACAACAGAATAAATTCTATCAAAAATGTTTTAAAGTCATATGGTCACTGAAAGAATCAGTCATGAAATATCTCTTCCACATATCATATGTTCTGGTTTCATGTATGTTAATATGATCAAGTGCAAAAATACAAAAACACAAATAACTGAATCTCTAGATACTTGGCACTATGCGTTTGTGAAAACCCATAGAACTTTACAGCAGAAAGACTGAATCTTAATGCATATAAATTTAAAATAAATAATTTAGGAAGTCAGGAGAGCCTAGGATGGAATGCAGCCTGTGAAAAAAGAATCTAACTGTATTATGAATGTGACCTTACTGAAGGAAGATGGGAGAACAGATGCTGACAAAAGTAATTTTGGAAATGAGTGGCAAAAAGGAACTATACATAAACAGTCTACTGTAGTTGATAAAATTATTTACAATGGAAATACAGGTAAACAATTTTGAGACCATTATTCATGTTTACTAGAATTAAACAATTAAGTAAATAGATAAAAAATGGTGGGGGGCCAGGTTTCTTGCTGCTGGAGTAGGAGGTTACAGATAAGCAGCAGGAGATTAGAATGATTGTGTAGTAAAAGATTAAAGTGGAAAACCTCATTATGAACTCATGTTCAGTTGAATATAGATATAGACAGATACATACAGAAATATTTATGGACACATATATACACAGATTAGTATACACACATATTTCTTTGCTCTACTAGTTGAGAGGGCCTAGAAGCAATGACACCTAGTAGCAAAGAATATATCAGCATCCGGATCTTGGTTACTACTATTATTCTTCATATAAAAGGAACCAGGGTTCCTTGGAGAAAAGGCCAATTCCAGGATTCTGGCATATAATATACAAATTGAGCCTGGAGCATCTCATAGTGCCAGAAATTAAGGAAATGCTCAAGCAATCTGAATAATGGGAATATGTCATGAGGACACAGATGCCAACTGCAAGAGCTCTCAATGTCCAAAATTAGAATAATTTGAGTAACAAAATAAAGTAGTATGAAATTACAGTCCAAGGTATAAAATATATAATGATGAGTCTATACGGATATGTCAATGATTGAATAAATTGGGGAGAAGAGACAAATCTCTCATGAAGATAAATTCCAAATAATTTATGTAGCACTCTGCCTTCAAGGTGTTGGAGTATAATTCTCAATTCTTGAATGTGGGCTTCACAGAGTATAGATGGGACAAAAATAGCAAATTTATAGTGGAGAAAACTAATACTACCTCAGCCAGATGAAGGTCAACATCATTAACGATGACATATGGATAGCACGTACACTTGATGTGATGTGATGGGAGTGGCACTTTACATTTGTGTTTTATTCTCCCAAAAACTATAACCCTGGTCTAATCATGAGGAAAACATAAAAAAAAAAAAAATCCCTATCAGTAATCCTCAAAACTGTTAAGATTATCAAAAGTAAAGAAAGTTTGAGAAACTATCACAGCCATTTTGTTTCTATCTAGGAGAGACTAGTTAAAATTCTTAATGGTGAACACTTTTTCTCACCTCAGAGATCAAGGGACTGCACATGACAGCTTCAAACCTAAAGAAATCAGCCCTTTTCAAAGTATTTGTTAGATTTGACCAAGTTTGCGTCTGTGAGGTCAAATGCATCTGAAGAATGAGAATTGCCTCCTGCTTCTCAACTGCATGCCACCATAGCTATCAAATGAAACACCTCAATGAAAAGCTATTAAAAAATACATTAAAATGGAATGATGCAATACTGAGTGAAATCTGAGAAGAATCACTTCAAAAGGTAACAATTTGAATTGTGATCTGAGTGAGATCTGGTCAGGTGATGAGGGAGGAACTGTTAAGATATAGAAACCACAAGGTGAAGACCCAAGAAGGGAAAGAAAAAAAAATGTGTGCAGAGGCATGAAGAAAGGGTGTTAGATGAGATTAGGGAAGGAGGCAGTTGGTCAAGTGATACCTTGTTGGTTAGGGTTCATCGTTTGGATTTCTCCTTGTACAGTGTTAGTCATTTGTGGATTTTATGTACCAGAAATATATGACATAATAAACTTATTTTGGCAAACTTTTTTTTTGAAGTAATACAAACATACTTTATTTTTTTTAATTAAGTTTATTGGAGTAATATTGGTTAATATGATTATATAATTTTCAGGTGTACATTATAGTTTGAGTTCTATATATTCTATTGTGTGATTACCACCAAAAGTCCAATTTCCTTCAGCTACCATATATTTGATCCCCTTTACTCATTTCACCCTACCCCTACCCCCCTATATTTGACTCCTTTTATCCCTTCTGTCTCTTTCCTCCTCCCCTACCCCCTACCTTCTGGTAACCACTAGTCCATTGTCCATGTCCCTAAGTCTTTGTCCTGTTCATAAACCTTGAAATAATTATGCTAAGCGAAATAAGCCAGACTGAAAAATTGAAAATCACATGACATCACTTATATGTGGGATATAAACCTAAAAGTAACAAAGGAACAGTACA
Organism: Pteropus alecto; assembly: GCF_000325575.1. Classification (NCBI taxonomy): domain Eukaryota; kingdom Metazoa; phylum Chordata; class Mammalia; order Chiroptera; family Pteropodidae; genus Pteropus; species Pteropus alecto. The sequence continues at coordinate 360,501 of NW_006441948.1, forward strand.
AACATACTTTAAATAAATCTTACATTCAGATTAAAGTGCTAGTTCATGATGGATGACTATCCAAATGTTTAAGTGTTAATTGCCCTCTAAAATCAATATAACTCTGAAAGTTTTTTCCTCTCTCTTTGCTTATAAAAGATCATTTTAATTGAACCATGTAAAAAAAAAAAATCACAGGTCGTATGTGGCCTATTGGAACAGAGTATTGTCCTTGACACTGGACTTCCTTTTGACACTCAAAAGATTAAACGGTAGAGTAGATTGCAAAACAACTTCCTCTAAATGACCTTTTTTTCTGCTTTTTCTGCTGATATTTTATCTCCATTTTATAACTAGGTTGCTCAGTGCCACCAATAGCCCAGAATTCTTAAAGAGAAACATTTTCCCTTTTTTTGCTGTTAATATTTTGATATATTTTCTTTGACTCTTTGTACACATTGGATTCTTTTTATACACTTTTTTTTTATTGAGATATAACTCACATATCATAAAATCAACCCCTTGAAAATGCACAAGTCAGTGTTTTCTGATATAGTCACACAGTGTGGAGCTATCACCACTATCTAATTCTAGAACATTTTCATCACCCCAAATGAATCTCTGTACCCTTCACCTTATCCATCAGTGCTCTCATCACTCTCTCATCCATTCTAGAAAACCATTAACTTACTTTCTGTCTCTAAAGGTTTGTCTATTCTAGACATTTCATACAAATGTAATTATATAATATGTTCTTTTTTGTGTATGGCTTCTTTCACTCAGCATAATGTTTTCTAACTTTATCCATGTTGTAGCACAAACCAGTAGTTCATTTCTTTTTATAATTGGATAATATTCTGTGGTATGGATATATCACCTTTCAGTCAATGAACATTTATTTGATGAATATTCATCAGCTGATATTCATTTGAATTGTTTCCACTTACTATTATGAATAATGCTGCTATAATCATTCATGTACAAGTTTTTATGTAGATATACGTTATTCTTTGTGTATTTACCTAAGTGGAATTGCTGGATTATGTGATAACTTTATGTTCATAATTTAAAGAACTTCCAAACTGTTTTCCAAGAGGCTGTGCATTTCATATTCCGATCATCAATGTATAAGGACTACATTCCCTCTACATTCTTGTCATCAATTAAAATTTTTTGTGTCTTTGATTATAGCTACTCTAATGAGTGGATTTGTTTTGCATTTCCCTAATGAGTAATGATATTGAGCATCGTTATAGATGACATGTCTATGAGCCAAGAAATTTTTATTGCTTTGTGCAGTTGTTTTGTAAAACAGAAATAAAAGACATAAAAATGCATTTATACTATCTATTTTATTTCCTATTGTGTTACTTTTGGGGGTGTTCTTTTGTTTATTCATGAGGATTCAAGTTAGTGTCTCTGTCTCTTCATTTCAGCCTTAGGACTTCTTTTAGTATTTCCTATAGGGTAGATTTGCTAGTAAAAAATTCTTTTAATTTTTGTTAGTCTATTGTGCAACCCAACTATTGTCTACCCATTCAAGCACCACAATGTTCAACAATTGCCAATGGCTGCTTTCAACAAATTCTCCCAAAGGAAACGCTGTTCATACTGGGCAACCACATCTATGGTCTTTCTGATAATTCTACGACTTTTTCCTAGAACAACAGGTGGCAAGACCTGTTTGAATGACTATTTAGAATGACTATTTCAAACACTGGGTTGAAGCAGGACTCAGAGAAAAATAAACAAGATGGCATGTATAGAACATCACTTAAGTTCAAGAAGCTCAAATGTTAATTATGTCTCACAAAATAAAATAGAGATTTTTTTCATCAATAATAAGTATGAGAGTGATGTCAGAAACATGGTGGAGTGAGAGACGTCCTTAGATTTCTCCCCTTGAAACAACAATAAGCTGAACATCTAAAACTCAACGAAAAAACCCAAACTGCACGCCGGCACATCTGTGCATGGGATCTGTGCATAAGAGCTACCAGAGGTCAGAACTCTGTGTATCAGACGATAGACTGGGAGAAACAAAGAAGCTGCCTCTTGCAACTATTGGACCTCCCTGTAGGAAGAGGGGCAGAGGAGAAAGTTCCCTGAACAACCCTGCCTGGGAAAGCTGTGAGTTCCATGCGACTAGGGGAAGTGACCAGTAATCAGGGAAGAATGCAGAAAAGTGGGGACAGCAGAAAAGCAAGGACAGCTGAGAAACAACAGTAGATTTTCCCAGCCATGGTTGCAAAACCAAGGCTGAGCCGCAGCCTCCATCCCTCAACCCAGAAGGCCCCTCCCCCGTACCTTCCAAGGTGGAACACCACGGAGCCCCAGGGGAATCTGAGCAAACACTACCAAAACCTTTGCTAACACTGACAGGAACTAAGACTGGGGGTAGCAAGTGTGATTAAACATCTATAAGGAAAAAAAGTCATTATGAAGACTTTATATAAAGCAGGAATCCAAGAGGCTTAGATGCCAACTACTGGAAACCAAAAGAAAAATGCCTTCTTTGCAACAGGTTAGAGAGGCCATTATATAATAAATCTTCTTCTGGAAAAAAAAAGCAGAATACACTTCCATTAATGTCGAGGTGGAGAAATAGTCCATTAACACCATGAATAACTAAGGTGACAAGGCATTTCAGAAAGAAAGAGAAAACTCTCCAGAAAATTAGCTTACAGGCATAAAAATATGCAACTTAAATGACAAAGACTTCAGGATAGTACTTCTGAAAAAACTCAGTGAGATCTGAAATGGCTCTTATCGACAATTTCAGGAATTGAGAAAACAATTAGATGAACAGAAAGAATTCTTAACCAAGGAGACTCAAACCATCAAAAAGAACAGAATAGACCTTCTGGAGATAAACACACACACACACACACACACACACACACACACTGCAGGAGTTGAAAAATGGAATAGCAAGCTTGGGAAATAGGCTTGACCGAATGGAGGAAAAGATCAGTAATATCGAAGACAGAAATCTAGAAATAAATCAGAAGGAAGAAGAGAGAAACTGAAGAGTGAAAATAATGAAAGAAAAATTCAAGGACTAGCTGATACTATAAGAAATATAAGAATAATGGGCATTATCAAAGGCGAGGAAAAGGAACAGGGACTAGAAAGCATTTTCAGACAAATAGTGGACGAGAATTTCC
>NW_006441948.1:364330-369817 GCF_000325575.1 Pteropus alecto
CGGAAATATCTAAAGGGGTCAGCTCACTTAAAACAAATTGACAAAAAAAACCAAAAAACATAATTAGGAGTAAGGTGACTATAAGGCAAATAGAAGCAAAGGAGTGCAACTCTTACTAAGAATATGGCATTATAAGCTTAAACAATAAGAAGAGAATTGCTATAGCAAGATAGTAATGAATGTTCAGCATACATAGGGACAAATTGAGATAACAATGACTGAAAATGGGAGGATTCAAATATTCAAATTCACAAAGAAGAAGGGAGATAAGGCACACGCAGAAGAAAATGGACACATATACTTTACATATTTGTAATGGTAACCACATGCCAAAGAATTCAGACTGAAATATATAACATAAAACAAAAAAGACCAGAAGGAAAACCTACAAATACCAAGCCAAATAAAGAAAAAAGAAACACAAGGACAAGGAAGCAGTGGAAACACTGATCTAACATAAAACAAAAGATAAAATGTCTATAAGAAGACCTCATATTTCAATAATCACCCTAAGTGTAAACAGAATGAACTAACCAATAAAAAGGGACAGAGTTGCAGATTGGATCAAATACCCAAACCCAACCATATGCTGCCTCCAGGAGACACCTCTCAGTTCCAAAGACAAATATAGACTAAAAGTGAAAGCGTGGAAAATGTTATTTCAAGCAATTGAGATATAGAGAAAAGCAGAAATAGTGGTACTAATATTGGATGAAATAGACTTCGAAATAAAAGAGGTAAAGGAAGATACTGAGGGACACTTCATAATAGTAAAGGGAATCATACACCAAGAAGATATAACACTTATTAATATCTATGCTCCCAATCAAGAAACCCTGAAATATATAAAGCAATTACTCACAGAACTAAAGGAAGAAATAGACCAAAATGTTATTGTAGTAGGGGCTCTAAATACCCTACTGTTAGATATGGACAGATAATCCAAACAGAAAATCAATAAGGAAATAACATCTTAAAAGACATATTAGACCAACTGGACATAATTGGCATTTACAGAGTCTTTCAACCCAAAAGAGCTGCTTATGCATTCTTCTCTAGTGCATATGGAACATTCTCAAGGATTGACCACATACTAGGACACAGAGATAGCCTCAACAAATATAAGAGAGTTGAAATCATACCAACCATATTCTTTGATCATAATGCTTTGATGCTGGAGATCAATTGTAAAAAAGAAAGCAGCAAGAACATCAAAACTTTTGGGACATGGCCAAAGAGGTCATAAGAGAAAAGTTTATATCATTACAAGTCTATCTCAAAAGACAATAATGAGCCCAAATAAATGAACTAACACTTCATCTTAAGAAAATATTAAAGAAAGAACAAATGAAGCCTGAAGTCAGCAGAAAGAAAGAAATAATCACAATTAGAGCAGAAATAAGTGAAATTGAAAAGAATGACAACAAAAACAACAATGGAAAAAATAAATGCAACAAAGAGCTGGTTCTTTGAGAAGGTTGATAAAATTGACAAAACCCTGGCTAGACTCACTAAAGAAAAAAGAGAAAGAACACAAATAATCAAAGTCAGGAATGAAAGAGAGGAAATTATGACAGACACTGCAAAAATACAAAGTATCATACAAAAAACTAAGAATTGATCTACCATGTGATCCAGCAATCCCTCTATTGGGTATTTACACCAAAGTCTTAAAAACTCTTACCCAAAAAGATGTTTGCACACCAATGTTCATAGCAGCATTATTCACAGTGGCCAGGACATGGAAGCTACTGAAGTGTCTTATGATAGATGATCAGCTAAAGAAGCTGTGCTACATATATACAATGGAATATTACTCAGTCATAAGAAGAGATGAAATACTTTGACAACATGAATGGACTTCGAGATAATCATGCTAAGCAAAATAAGCCAGACAGAAAAATTATAATATCACATTATATCACTTATATGTAAGGTATAAACATTAAAGCAACTAATGAACAGGACAAACAAGCAGAGACTCATGGACATGGACAATAGACTAGTAGTTACCAGAGGGGATGGGAGAGGGACTTGGGAGGAGGTAGATGGGTAAAAAATTAAAATCTTTTCTTCAATTAAAAAATAATTTGAAAAATTAAACTGTGGGGACAGTTGTACAACTCCACAAATATACTGGAGACCATTGTATTGTGTACTATTTAAATGGACGAATTTTATTACATCTGAATTATATGTCAATAAAGCTGTTATGTTTAAAAAAATGGGAAAAAAAGAAAGAAAAATCCCCCAATATATGCTGAAACCTTTATTTACACTGAGATGAAGAATTAATAGTAGCATTACATGTGCTTTCAAATCTCTACACTCCAATATGTATAAGTATCCTCTATAACATAAAAAAGTGCCTGCCCAGAAGTGATTTGTTGTTTCTCCAAGCTTAATTTAAAATAGGAAATTGAATGTTTCCAGAATGCACAACCTGAGAATATTAAGTATATATAGAAAATATTAATATCTATATGGAAGTTTGGCATGCAGAGTTCATCCAAAGCAAACTAGAGACCTCTATAACAGACTGCTAAAGCTCTGTAGGCACATCTACCAGGCACCGGGGAATGAAGATACTTGCAAACTGAGTTTATGGTAGGCTAGCATTTTTTTCATCTTTCAAAGCATGAAAGCAGCACATCATCTACATAATGTCATGTCAAGCTTGGCTTATTTTCTCCACTTTCAGGATCTTCAGGAAAAGCCATTTACCTGCTGCCTGCAGGTTCAGCCTGGTTTGCAGCTCTAGCCAAACCTAGTTTCAAGATGAATTAAGCATAAGAACCGTACTTACAGATTCAAAGTTCTGAGATTTGGTATCAAGTCAGAGATACTGCCATTCACACTGACCTGACACCTAGTTTCAGTAAGTACCAAGATAGTGCCTTTATTCCTTATGTTCAAAGCCTTGCCTGAACCATTATATACATGATACCATTATAGTATTAGAACATTCAACTTATGAGGAAATCAAAAGAGAGACAAACAAAGCAGAGGAAATGCAAGTTTCAGAGGCAAGTTTTTTTTTTCTACATCACATTTTTTTCATCTAATTTTAATACCAACGCATTATTTTACTGAAAGATGTGTGTTTTGGTGGTTCAGATATTTATATCAGAGAACAATAAACTGGCTGTTAAAAGGCCTATCTTCTAATTATTTGTCTTTGATTTAGGCTCATCACATATTAACTGTGTAACATTTCACTCTCCCACACTCAGTTTTCTCATCCAGTTAATGAGGACGATCATAAAGTCATTGTACAAATTAAATGAAAATATATCTTTAAGCACTTAACTTCATTCCTGGCACCTATTAAGCTCTGAGGGAGGAGGAGGAAGAGAAGATGGTAGAGAGAGGAGAGAAATTAAGGAAAAGAAACTAGAAGGAGGAAGACAAATAGAAGTAGTAAGAGGTGGCAATGGTGTTTTTGCTGGTGTGGAATGATGGTTAATAACATGAGTTTGGGCCACAATGCTCATGTGACCTCAAGCAAATTAGTTCATTTCTTTTGAGCCCACCTCAGTTTTTTAAAGTGTAAAATCTAAAATCTGATGATTGTTATGCATACTTACAGGACTGTTGTCAGAATTAAATGAGATAATGAATGTGAAAACACTTTGATACCTACTAACTTCAATGGAAACTTAAAAGATTATTACCACAAAAAGCAGTCTGCAAAGGCTGTTAGGCAAATATGTAATAAAGATAAGTGCTGCTTGACAAAAAGCATTTTTTAAGCCTCTTCAATAGTATCTATTTGAATGTGAATTGAACTTAGAAGAGAGGCCAAGTGTGATCTAACCACTCTTTAGGTTTTTCCATGGGCAAAATGGAGTACTGTGTTTGAAGTTGACTTATATATGAAAAATGAATGTTGCAGAGTAGAAATAATCCTTGTTGTATTAAATAAACACCCTTACCTGTATGCATCAATGGTTTAGTCTAAAACTATTTAAATTCTTTAGAGAAAGATACAGCTTAAACAAGCATATGAAACAAGATCAAATACTCTAGAAATCAATTCAATTAAATCAAACATATAAAACTGTTTTGTTTTTGTTTCACTTTTAGCACAGATACAGTTCATGAATAAATTCAGCCAATGACCTTGAAGCATTCAATCTTGAGAAAATATTTTTAACGAGTTGCCTGGACTCGTCTATCCTTAAGATGAAAGGATGAGGTCACATGATCTCCTTCCCTCAGCCACTTTTTGGCCCTGTCCCTAAACACATTTTTTTTAAAAAAAACTTAAGGATAAGCTTCTCTTTCCATGCCCAACTTCTCTAAATTCTAAGATCTTGTTTTCAGACTGACCTTCCTTAGTTCCTGGAACCTCATAATTCAAGCACTTAGCGGAATTGAGGTATTATAATTCCATCTATTCTCTCTTGGTTAGCCAATGACTCTTTGTGAGCTATGTTAGGTAGATAGGTAGGTAGGTAAGAAAGTAGATAAAAAGACTTTCAGGAAGTTCTAAGTAAGAAGCAGAAATCTATACAAAATCATCTTAATTGTGTAGAATCATGTTGCTATCATTTTTTGTGATAAATTAAGTAGTCTTGAATGTTTTATGAAAATACACTTCTATATAATTTCTCCATTATAAAATAGTCTTGTTCTTTAAGCATTTGAAATTTAGTTGATACTATAGTTATGAATTTTTACAATAGTGTTTACTTGTCAATAAGGAAAGTCTTCCACAGAGCAAAAGTCAATGATTTATAGCAAAGGTAAGAATGAAAGAAGTTCTAGAAATCCTATGGACAGAATATCATTATAGAGTGAAATTCCACCTCTCTGGATTTTAATTTCCTAATCATATGTTGTCTCATAAAATACAGAACTCCCAGTTAAACTTGAATTTTCAATGAACAAATATTTTATTGTAAGCATTCCAAATATTGCACAGGATATATCTATGCTAAATTTTTTAAAATTGTTTATTTAAAATTAAAATTTAACTGTGAGCCCTGTATTTTAATTTGCTAAATCTAGCAAACCCTGTGGTAAAATGGTAAATTCAGAAGGGGTGGACATAGGTAACTTCTAAGGGTTCTTATAGTTGGAAGCATCCATATTTCTGTTGCAGGAACACTTATAACTATATTTTTGTAAGACAGTGGTTCTCAAACTTCACTCTCCTATATCTTATGAAATTATTTTATTTAGTTAGTTTTTAAAATTTAAGTATAGTTGGTATACAATGTTATATTGGTTATATTAGTTTCAGGTGTACAATACAGTGATTCAACATTTTTATAACTTACTATGTGATCATTCCATTAGTTTCACCATTCACTTATCACCGTAAAATCACAATATTATTGAATATTTGTTCAAATAGATGCCATGGAAGAGATTAGAAAGAAGCTGTATTCCCCTTCTCCTTTTCCCCCACCTCCTTTCCTTTTGGTAACCATCCCTTTGGTCTCTGTTTCTATGATTCTGTTTTTTTTTTTTTTTTTTTTT
>NW_006441948.1:369840-392140 GCF_000325575.1 Pteropus alecto
TAAGTGAAACCATATAGTATTTATCTTTCTCTGTCTGACTTATTTCACTTAACATAAAACCCTCTTAACATTTATAGTAATACTCTATGAAAATCTGATTCACCAGTTCTGGATGTGGCCAAAAAATCTGCACCTTTAACAGGTAACCCAGGTAACTCTGACATAAGTATTTTAGGACCATACTTTGAAAAACACTAACTTTCTCCTGCAAAAGCAAAAATTATAACTACCTGAATGACAGAATTTCCCCATCCATCATTCATTTATGACCATACTAAAAATTGAACACCAATGTTCTAACCACACATAGACCTACTCTGGACTATTCTGATAACTCTTCTTTGACTAACACACATTTAATGCTAAATTGGTCATGAAATTGATTTTCATTAATTTTTTTTGAAAATGAAGAACATTCAACTTAATAATATTCAGGTACGAATAAAAACATTCTAGAAAAAGTAAAATGTCAGTTCCTTTTAATAACGAGAAATGACTTATTGAATATTAGACATGGCAATAATAGAACAAACTGGAATGGAGAAGCAGTGTGAGGCAGTGTGCTGACAAGAGAAAGCTAATTATTTTAATCCTATTCAACCTGCTATTTACTGCAACTCTAAAAAATCAGAGAACACTATGTAAAATCCCTGCACAAAGCTCTTCTCCAGTGAGGATTCATATTCTGCAATAGTCCTTTTTTACCAATTTAATATTTTAATACTTCCCCATTAGTGTGTGTCTAAGTTAACATTTAATGTTCTCACCAGAAGCTGCTATTATTAGCAAAGGTAGTTCAACTTGAGTTATTCAATAGACCAAAGATTGACTGCTTTGTGGTAGCCAGAAGTAGCTTTTGATTGATCTGATCATGCATGGTTTAAACCCAAGTGTGCAAATATTGTATAAAGACACATCAACACACTCAAAGATAGCTAGCAGGAAAAAAAGTACCTTAATTGCAAGTTTGAGTACAATTTTTTTTTAATAAGGAGTTGTCCCATTATAACAAATTTCTATGATTCTCTACTTTAACTCTAAAGGGTCTGGATTTCCATCTTGTCAGAAGTAACTAAGGTAAAACTATTACAGAATGATGTTACAACATTTCTTGGACAGATTTGTTTTTACCATGTGGAAATAAAAGCAGTGAATTTAACATAGTAGAAGTCTGATTCTGGAGCCATAATTCTTGGGTTTAAATCCAAAATCTGCAACCTATTAGCTGTATGGCCCTTGAAATGTATATAGTTTCTCTTTGCCTAAATTTTTACCTCTCTAAAATGGGGCTAGAACATTCCTCAGTAGTTGTTCTGAGGAGTAAATGAGGTAATGTGGATAATGTTCTGAGAATAGTACTTGATTTGTGATAAGTATATTAGTGGAGGAGCAAGGTTTGTTGTTATGCTTCTGGTTCATGGACTTTCCAAACATTTTCCTGACTGGTGGCAATTCTCACCTATCGTTTTGTTCACAGTTCATTCTTGAGGATCAAATAAGCTCAGTTACAGCATGTTGAATTCTCGAAGTACAAAGTATGTGAGATGAAAATACAAAGTAGTCAGATTGTGTTCAGACATTGTTTATATAATTAGTTTCCTGACTTTCTCAGTACATTGTATGTTAAAGATAACTAAGAAGCTCATGATCTCACAATGCTAAAGTTGGCACAGTTCTGGAAGACAGAACCATTTCCTTCCCAGGGTCACACTTAAGTCTTCAGACTCTTTTTAGAGCCCAAAGTTATGAAGTGTTTCTAGAATTTTCTATTTAATATTTTCAAACTGTGGTTGATCATAGGTAAACGAAACCATGAAAAACAGAACCTTGGATATGGGGGACTACTGTAGTTAATGATCAACATCTCAGATAATGATGAGAAACACCAACACAGCTGTATAGAGGATACACAAAGACAAATTTAGGAAATACTAGATGACATTTAGTAAGAAAGTAACTGGAACCTGCAGAGTAGTTAGTTAGGTGTTTAACATGACAGGATGATGGAGAGACTCAGTTTGTGTCTTGGAGAACAAGAGCATCTAATAGATATCACATGGAGTCAGATAAGAGATTCATCCCTTCAAATATTGATTCTCTGAAGTTTTATGGGAGATAACCTTTAATGGATAGGCACAATCCCAACTCGGTCTGCCTTAATATCCTGCAGGGGGCTTCTAATAAAGGATACTCAGCTTACATGTCAGGCATGGCATGTGGGGAGAGATTTCCATTGACTAGTCATCAAGCAGAGTTGACCAGATTTATTTAGGCATCTAAAATTTTCATATGGGTTACCTATAATGTTAAATCTTTCTTTTGTTTCAAAAAGTTCTTTTTGAAAATCATCTTGATATTTTAAAACATCTATAACTTTGATGAAGCATTACATTCCTTTTTCAGAAAGTGAAAATTGCTGTTCTCAAATTGAAACGAGTTTTACATCAAAGAGCTTAAATTCAATGCAGAGAGGGAAAAAGCCAAATATGTAAAATATCTAGCAGCTGGAACTAATATTGGCAAAGACTATTTCTAAACATGCAACATAAAGAGACATGAGGTGGTTTTTAAATAATTCCAGAAGTTTTACACCTTTATTGTAATTACCTGAACATCCAAACTATAGTATATCTTAGCCAGTGTGACATGAAGACTTAATTTAAACCTCCCCTTAACTTTATATAGAGAAATGCAGACCCTATTCATATACTTCACACCTAGATATTTAGAAAAATCTAGATAATTGACTGCATTTATTATTCTTCATCCAGATGCCCAACAACATGGAGCCAAAACTAAGACAAGTGAGAATATTTGTAACTTTTCCAAAGGGCAGAGAAAGTTGTTCCTAAACTGTTTTGTGATGGAGAGAGAAAGAATGAAGTTGTGTCAGCATAATAACAATTACAGTGATACGGCATTAATAAGCATAAAGCTGCCTTAATACCCAGAGCCTATGCAAACTTCTAGAGATGCAGCTAAGATCCTCTTACTATGATCTGTAATCACTGTCGGCTACCTCTTTGTCAGCAAATATTAGTTCAGTTAGAAGGCCACATTTTGATAAAAAGATTATTAAAAAAAATAAAAGAGGTCTTAATGTCTCTTAATTGTCTAAATGCTCACTTAAAAAACAATAGAAGGAAGACGTAGCAAACTCTTACTTGATAATTTAAAAAAGGAAAAATACGCTCTAGCAGTGCTGATTCAGTTGGCAATAAGATTATCAAACGTTCAATTTCAACATTCCCCATGACTAACTCTACTGATATTGTGCCTATGCCTAAGTGACTACATAGGAGAAGAAGAGAGGGGGAAAAAGAGGAGCATGGGAGAAAGAGAGGAAGAAAGAGAAGGGAGAAGATAGGAAGGAATAGAGGAAAGAGAGACAGAATTCATTCAAACAAGAAGATCTCAGTTTTGGTATGGCAGAGAAAACCAGTTTATATACTTTCATGTAGCTCGGGCTTCTGTTAAGGCTGCTTGCTTTTTGTTAGGCCTAATTTATAAATATATCTGGCTCCCAAGCTCACTCTGACAGGGTTGGTATGGAGAAGGGAGGCCTGAAATATCCACCCTTCTCCAAATATGGGTTGGCTAGCCAGCCTTTTACAGCAAGTTGATGGCAATCTCCACTATTCCAGTCAACTGAATCAACCATTCCCATTGTGTAGACAGAAACATCCACCAAAACAGAAATTTGACCCAAAAGTCTTTTTTTTTTTTTTTTCGGTTGCTAAGTGAGTGCCACAAAATGACTAATTCCTTCATAGAGACAAGATTCTCATGGCTGAGCGGAATGAGAGGGACTGTATCTCTTCATTTGTCATATGAAAAAAAAATGAAATTTCACTGGTAAAGATGAAACCAAACTTTTAGCCAGGGATGTAACAGCCAATGCGGTTGAGAAAGGGTATCTGATAATAGCGAAGAAAAGAAGTAAACTAAAGAAAATGAGACTACCAGCACAGGATCTGAGTAAGAGTTCCAATGAATGTTGGCAGAATGGAAGAAATAGCAAAAACTTGTGTGACAGACCACATCTGTAACAGGTTTCTAGTACTCCTTTAAGTGAAAATATTTGGGTGCATAATTTCCCTGTCAAGCTAGCTATTCAAAATTCTAAACCAAGATTTTCATGGTGTGTGAATATAGTTTTCCATTTCCTTTGTGACCATATATATTTGACAAATGGATTAACTTCATAAGATATTTTATTTGAGCATTTTTTATTCAGGTTTTTTTGTTGTTGTTCCCTTACAATAACATACAGAGTAGGGAACCATGAATAATTGTGACCCATTATTTAAAAATATTTCCTTAGGTTAGTGGAATGAAACAAACTGGTCTTTTTCATGTGGTTGTAAGAGGAAATGTCTTAAATATAACAATTACATTTCTTAGAAAAACAATCTATGAGATCTTCAGTCTAGACATACAAAAGAAACATTGAGTTAGATTATTGCTATGTCAAGCACACAAGTTTGTTGAATTTATTTCCTTTGTTCCACCCATCTGAAAGTCTTAGTTAGAAGTCTCCAAGGTGAAGTTTCTTTTATCTCATATGACCATGGAAACTCAGGTTCTCTTTCTCTTAAAATCTTTTTCAAACAAACTTGTTATAAGGCTTTGTCTACAGGACACTGTCAGAAAAAGCAAAACAGGAGCATCTGGGCCACACTAAGATACTTCAGACCCATCTATTCAGTTGTACTTGCTCAAACAAACAAGTTGTTCTAAATGATAAATGCTAATGAGTTTGACCTAATACTCCCCCAACACTGCATCCAGAAAATAATAAGTGATGAATTGATAATGAGACATAGAATGATTGATTTCCTCATGCACAGGATGAGCAGCCCTCAAAAGTAATTCATCACCACAAAGCATGCAGGTGTAGCACAGTGAGGATGTTTTTTAAAGAGGAATCGATGGAGGAAATGCCTATCATGAATTTTTGATAGAGAAACATGTTTTATGCTTTAGTTTGAGAACATCAGTTTTTTTAAATTCAAGTGAATTAACTCTCTAAAATATAATTGTATAATTTCTAGAAATTTAAAGACTTAAGATTGTCCATTGGGGAAAAGCCAACATTGCTCTTTAAAATCATAATAATCTTTCCTTCATTTAGGGAAATAGCTTCAAAATTAATATGTTTAGTATTAGGCATGAATACTTGACAAAGTTTCCTTGATTTCATAGATCGTAGATCCCTGCAAGAAGTCATTTATGAAGCTGAGCTATTGATTGTGCTCATCTATACAGTGATTACTAGAGGTAGGCTAATAAGTAGGTGCTGCCTCTAAAGTGTGCTATAAAGGCACCATATAGAGCTGCAGTCAAAAAATGTGTTCCTTTGGGCCTGAGTAGTCTGGTCAACTCATGCTACTTATTAAAATATCAATGTTATTGTGCAGGGATGCACCCTAAAAGATTTTGTATTAATTAATCCATTCACTCTTTTAATAAATATATTGAGTTTCTACTATGTACATTGTACTTTGAGAGGGTTCAAAAATAAATATTGTCTGATTTCTACTTTCAAGAACTGTATCACCTTAGGAGAGGAGATATGATATCATACATATAAGTATAAATTAAATAGAATGAGGAGGGATTACCTGGCAAATAAGAGGATGAATGAAAACCAGAATAGGCACATGGTAGGAAGACAGGGTTAGAAAGAGGCATCTCCAAAAATATGTAGGAGGAAATGGACAGGAAAGTGAACCAAATATATCTTAATTTTGCACATCATAATTATGTTCTCTATTTTTTTTCCTTTCTCGAGTTAGCCAAAATGGTGCAAGCAGATAGAAAAGTAGCTAGGCTTTAAGAGAACCAGTTACTCTGAAAGAAAGATGTAGGGAGAGTAAAAGGACTAATCATTCATTCAGCTGAGAAAATCGTCAGTTTTGAGAGATTGAATTACAGACATAAAAATGAGCAGCTCAGGGCTAAAAATCTTACTCTAATCTGTGTTTATTTCTTAACAGTCTAAAAAAGGGAAACAAAATAAACTGATATGACAAACATATGTAACTTGCAAGAATTGTAAATGAGACCTAGGTGCAAAAGATGAGTATAGAATTCAGTTTGGAACTGAAAATATATCGGAGAATTTACTGTTTTCCTTTTTTCCTTTTGACAAGACTTTTAGTCCGTGTTTTTCAAACTTCTTTTTTCTTTACAAAACTCTAATATCCATGGAATTTAGCTAAAGAAAGAAATTTAGGAAAGCCTAACAACATTGACACCATAACTTAATAACACTCAAAAGGAAACTATTATAATGATACCAGGAGAATAATAACCATCAACATCCTTAAACAGATAAATGGTTATGATAATGATTCACATAATTTTAGAAAAGACTTTATGGCAAATATTGGCTGCTAAATAAAAGATACTCAAATTTATCTACTTCAGCTATAAGATGTGTATCATTCTTAAATGTTATAACTTAAATGGAAGTTTCCTACAAATATTTTAGGTCCCTCAGTAGATTGGCTATATTGGGAAGAACGTTATAGAGACCTTAATCTGACTTAACATATGCATTTTATAGCCAAGATTTAGAACAACATCCTTCTATTAGAAAAAATAGAGGTATTAGATAATAATAGTTATTATTGTTGTTATTCTTCCAGAAAACTTTTCATTTATTTCATTTGTTTCCCTCTTTGAGGAATTAAAGATTTTGTCAAGGTTTTTGACCTCCTAACATGCAGTCATCAGCCACTGATCTCAGTCACATGGACCATTATGGAAAGTTTTTTCATGCACAGAAAGTTACCAAACAATGGTAGAAAAGTATTTTAAAATACTTTAAAAGTTGTTATTCTTCCAGAAAACTTTTCATTTATTTCATTTGTTTCCCTCTTTGAGGAATTAAAGATTTTGTCAAGGTTTTTGACCTCCTAACATGCAGTCATCAGCCACTGATCTCAGTCACATGGACCATTATGGAAAGTTTTTTCATGCACAGAAAGTTACCAAACAATGGTAGAAAAGTATTTTAAAATACTTTAAAAAAGCTTTTGTTTTTTTAAATATTAACGATAAACTTCAGGAGCTGGGGAAGGCAACATCTCAGTGAGAAGTGGTTTGCTGATGACTGGAAAGTGTGCACGCATATAATACAGATATTATTAGGAATACAGAAACTTGCCTATTTTCTGTATATTCTATCTAAGCCAAATCACTAAGTGCTACCTACTCCCTCCTCATTGCACACACGCAATTGTCTAATGGGTAGCCAATTATTTTCCTTCATACACTCCCAAAAAGGGTCTTCTAAACCTCCTCCCCAGACGTGAAAATGGACGTGGTTGGATTTTAATGCTCCAACCACTCAGAGGTAGTGTTTGTTATCAGTTGATCTAGGCTGTAACCCTTATAACAATCTCAACTTTATTGCACAATCTAAAATGCAAAATCTCAGAATAAATCTCCAGATCCAGCTAAGATATCCCCTCCCAATATCTAATACTCCAGTGTGTACTCATGACCACCTACTCTTGCCTTTTCAGTGGAAGCCTGGCATTCCATTCCATCACAACACTAGAGCTTTAATCTCTAGGATTCATGGAAGGCTTTATGGAGGAGTCTGTATTTAAGATGACTCCCAATTGAGTAGGCAGCAATATGAGCAAAAAGAATGGATAGTTATGTGGTGAAAATTACAGTGATGGGGTTTTATAAACAATATCTTAGTGTTTCTCAAAATGTAGTGGTTTTTAAATACAAAAATATCTGAGCTCCAATTTATCCCTAATGAAAAAGAATCTCCTGGGATATGGGGTCCAGGAACCTGTATTTTAAAAACATCTCTCAGGTGGTTCCGATGTACCTCAGGAGTCTATATGATACTCTAATGTTAGCCTTGCAAAATCAAAGTCAAAGTTTTGCATAGTCTCTGACACAATAACTCATGATTTTGGTTATAGAGGACACATGTCAATTGGCTCCCAACATTTCTAAAAAAAAGTTGCCTGGTCTAATATGTTGCCTGTTTATTCAAGACATTTTTGAGAAAGACAACTTTACATGCAGTTGGAAAATAAAGGAATTTGGAAGTGTACTGCAAAAGGAGGTGAAAATGATAGTCTCAAAGATGCAATAATGGATGATGTAAACAGTTGAAAGACTAGTTTTGGACAGGAAATTTGATATAACTTAATACACGAGCTTTGATCTGAGTATGAAAATTTACACTGCATAATCCCAATTTGCTTTGGAAGGACCTCTAGCAAAATGATATTAAATAGAAATTCACTATATTTATATAGAATTTGAGATACATTAAAGTTAATTACTCTTTCAGCTAATTCATAGTGGACTCATAAAATGTCTTTTTATTCAGTAAGTCCCTTTAATATTCAAACTCCTCCAGCACACCATATGTTCATTCTTTTGGTGCATCTGCAAGTTTCATCTCAGTGACAGAGAGGTTGGAGAGCTGTACAGCTTTAGAATACTTTAAAAAGATTCAAATATTTGAAAAGCACACTACTACTGAGAAGTCTTATGATGCTTGTTCCCTATAGTGTGAAAATTTTAGTCAATGAAATAAAGTGATATTTGTGCAGCCAATGGAGGTTTCGATGATGTTATTTGTCTTGATTCAGAAATCAAAGATGTTATTTTTCTTCTTCAGACATTCTAGTTGAAATTATTGATATACCTTACAGACAGTATGGTAAATCTTATAAAACTTTATAAACTATTAATCAAAAACTTCCAAATATGGGTTGATGACATGCTTCGATTTGTAGCAGATTCCTTTTCTAATTTCAAATGTCAGTAGAATTTATTTGAATTAATTTAACCGTTACATATAATAGGTCATTAGATATTCAGGAAGATTTTACAGTTTCAATTTTAAAAGTTTATGTCAGTATTTTAAATATCTTTTCCTTCCCTCAGAAAAAGGAGAGTACATTTTTTCAGGAATTAAAATTTTTCTCCTCAAAGGTTTAAAATTAATCTGAAACACAGAAAAATCAATATTCTTAAGAAAATCCATTCTCATAAACTATCTTTGTTAAATTAAGAATTGCAAGCTGTAAAATTCTCATTACATTTTTCCATATTATAAATACAAAATAATTCAATGACTAATTCGTTAAAATGTATTTTAATATTAAATATTCAATACCGCAGAATCAACTAACCTATTTATTTAGTCCCTCAGACTAAAACAAAGATAACATCAAAATGATGTCACAGATTCTTTTCTTCTCATTGATACCAAAGGAAGGCACATAAATATAATATTCTGGCATTTAAAAGGTAACCTGAGACTGTTCTTAACACAATACAATAGGGTAAATTTAAAAACCTCACTGCTACTTCTACTAATTGTTGACCTAATTTGTCAGTTAGTGAAATGAGTAGATGTCAATCTTCTTGATCAATGTGATGAAGAGAACCTGTATGTTTCAGAGAACACCTTATGGAAGGTCAGCAAATCCTTAAGGGAAAATGTTTGATAGATTCTATTAAATGTACAAGGCCTGGATGTATTGCTTATTGATATGTTCTTAAACAAAATGATTTTCACTCATTCTTGAAGTTTAAACCAGTCACCTTTTGATAAAGCACCAGCAACAAGATCATTCTTGATGAAATGCAGTGCTCTTGGTCAAAAAATTAAGAGATTTTCATAAGGTTGGAATAAGTTTGATGGAAAAGAGGGAGAGAAAACAAAAGGGTTGTTAGGGAGCTAGAAAGAGAAAGCAGTTTCTATATATACAGTTGTTTTTCTTCTGGACAATAAAGCAGGGAATGCTTCTCACTTCTTAATGAGGGTATGATAGAAGCTCATCTTTTTAATTTGCATATTCAGACATCATGGAATTTGTACAGAGCATTGCAATACTCAAACATCTCTCTGGTAGCTGAATGTTGATTTTCAAAGTGCCCTTGGATCACTAATAGCTAAAAAGGCATTTGTGAGCAGATGGCAATAGTGAGATAAAAAGTCTAATTGTATTTGCCTTCTCTAATGGAGAGAGAGCCATGACAGTCAGGCAGGTCAAGGCATGTGGGCAAGACTAATGTACTGCATATAAAGAGAAAACTTGGAAAGCTCAGTTGGACAGCTAATGAGACAACTTACCAGCCCCTAGGCTGATTCTGTGTCTGAAAAATGGTGAGGAAGATAAGAATTGAAGCACTATCTGATAAAATACAGGTCATAAGCCTCCCGAACACTTCATAGAACATGGGAGTATTAACACCAAACAAAAATGTTTTCTTGAATCACGGCTATACCATCTAAAAGCTGTGACACTAGAAAAACTAATTTACCTGTCAAAGCCTTAGTCTTCTCATCTATAAAATGATAATGGTAATACCCCTACCATAGGTGGCTATGAGGATTATGTGAAATATAAATTAAAAATAGCACCTAGCGTAGTGTTTGATTCATAGTAGGACCTCAATAAATATTATAAATATCATCAATTAGTTTGGGCAATTTTCTAAATAATGAAGGCAAAAAGTATTTGGGGAGCTTTATTATGTTGTGTTCCTTAGAAGCAGAACCTGAGACAGGGGTTGTTTAGAACTAAATACCAGTGGCAATTTCAGGGCCATCTCCCACCATGTTATGGTAGAATCGACAGTAATCTATCTCAAAAGCTGATTGTGCATATCTCTTCCCAACTCTGTGTTCAGGGATGTTATACCAGTAGCTTGAAATCAGCCATGGTGGGAATATTTATACCATAGAAATCAGCAAATGCTATAGTCAGCCTCATTAACTCCTCCTCCAGTCAGTTATTAAACAGCTACCACCACACCATTATAACTAAATAAGGGAAAGATGTTTCAAAACATGATCCCCACCTATGATTTCTAAGATTGGGTGAAGCCTGAACTGGGAAAGGTCCCAAATGTCTACTAAAAGCAAAGATGTTTTCAGACAATGGCTTTCTTTGTGCACAAAAAATATTTTTCTATATACTTAATTTCATCAATGTTATCACTTTCCACCATTTCTGTTTTTTTTTTTTTTAACTCACCCTTTCCCAATCCTCTGCTGATAAATAATCTGGCTCTAGCATGGATTGAGCTACTTTAATAATATGACCAACAATAGACTGGGAAGACTCAGCAAGACAGCAACACAGAGCTGAGTCTCTTAGTAACCTGAGGAGGAACAATAGAATCATTTATACCAGTTGATTTCCCTAAAAGGATACTACATCCTGACCCATATAGTTGAAAGTTAGTGATACTATTCCTCAAACCGAGTAATCAAATTCACTAGAAAGTTTTCGAGCCATGCCTAGGATCCTTGCAAATCAGTCTACCTCTATGTCTTGTGAACAGCAACTATATAGGAACAACTGCAAACTGGATCAAACTGAAAGTGCAGCAAAATTCTCCCCCAAGGATTCCTTTCAGTGATGAGACACAATAATTTAAAGTAAGAAGTTCTGTCTTCCAAATCCTTGATTATAATCTCACTCTTTGGAGAAAACAAAACAAAACAAAAAACTTATTTTCCAAATTCACTTATGTCTCCTTAGAGAGTTAAAAGACATTTAGAAAAAAAAAAAAAGCTTTTATTAAACCTCTGAAGGTACTGCCTCACCCCAATCACATGCCAAGAATTCAAAGAATAAGAAGCTGCTCAGCTTCATCAAGCAGCATGTGCTATTGATGGATTATACCGCCAGATATCTTAAATCTAATATATAAAATAAAATAAAATAAAAACATAAGAAGCAGCTTTTTCAAGTTCTCCTGAAACCTAGATCGACACAGTAGAAACCCACAAAGAAATCTAACATTTGAATAGGCCCTTAGGTTTATCTGTGACTTTAGAGAGTAGATCACTATTATATCTTATAATAATAAATGCTGAGTATAAAATAACAAGTATGGTGGGATTATATTTTTTATAACTCATTGGTTAATAATACTTTAACTGTACAAACAATATAGGTCCTTGTTTAAAAAGAGTTATACAGAGAGTTATAAAGTTATTGAATTATTCTAATGGCTGGTCCTTTCTCAGTCCTTTGAATTCAATTTCAGGATGATCTCCTCAAAGAGATCTTCCTTTTCCAAAACAGCCCTTCTGGTTTCTATTGTTCATTCTATCAGTTCTCTTTTCTTATGCCTTTTTTCATGTGATCTTTATTACACATTATAATTTATGATTATTTCATTTATTTAACTTATCAAATAAAACCTAAAATGCCATAGATTGTTATAAACTCTATTTTGTAAATTAAATTGATACAGTGGTTTCTTACTATATAATCTTACAATGCCCCTTCTATAATGTAAACTGCATGAAGGCAGTGATTTTGTCTTTCATTTGCACTGTACATTTTCAGCACCTAGAAAAAAGCCAGGCTCAATGAATGTTCACTGAATGAACGAATCTAATAATGTTAATCATCCTACTCTGAATATCCCCATGTCAGTATACAAAGAGCAATTGTTTTATTTTTAGCAGTTTTATATTATTCCATTGTATTTAATAACTTCTTTTCAGATGGCTATTAACAATGTTTCTAATTTTTCTGCTATTGAACAATGTTCAATGAACATCTGGTACATAAAAATTTAGGTAATTGTTTAATATCTTTAGGATAAATTCATAGGAGTACAATTGTTAGGTTAAATGTATATGCATTTTTAATTTGAATATATATTGCCAAATACAGTATTTTCTGTTTCTGAACACGCAATATAGAAGAGATGTTCTAGTAAGTTATGACTGAAGTGGCCTATTTGGAAAAACACCCTTCTCCCTTTACATTTTTTTTTACCTATACATATGTCTCAAGTAGCAACTATTACTCTATATTTCTTAGAGACAAGCTCCAAGATGTTCTAAGTTTCACCGACCTCTCTGCTTTGGAAGAGACTAGATAACTCCTACCTCCTTCAATCTATCCTGCAAGCCATCATCAGATTAGTTTACTGTAAATACTCTTAATCATTTTAATCTCCTGTTAGAAAAACCTGCATTGGTCTGGGATTCTGTGCAAATTTTCTTCTTCATACTTTTCTGTGTTTTCCAAATGTTCTAAAATATATATGTACTGTTGTCATAATTGAAAATGTTATAAATAAATGGAGGAAAGTAGCAGACTCTATCTCTTGAAAACCAATAGCAAATTAACATGAATATGTTTATGTTTCTAACTAGAAAAAGAAAAATACTAAACCATATACACACACTTTGTTTGTTTGTTTGTTTGCTTGTTGTTTGTTTTAATTCCAACAACTGCCTACTCCACACAAGTTTAAAATATCACAGTCTGTTAATTTGAGGTTCTCCATAATCCATTCTCAACCTAAACTTCCAAATTTGTACATCACCTTTGTAAACTCTTTGTTAAAGACATTAAGCATGGTCTCAGGAAACTGCCTTGCATTGTGGCTTTTTGTGTATCTTTTGCCTCACCAATTAAAATCTCTTCTCCTTTTCCTCATTACAAACTCTAAAAATCCCTCAAGTCCAAATCAAAACCTACTTTTTTGGGAAAGACTTCTCCCTTCATAAGCTTACTCTGAAAGCTATTTTTTTTTTCATGCTATGAGATAACACTAAGTTGACTACTATTTTATACTGATGAATTATGAGTTTTCCATATATGTATTGTCCAAACAAATAATTTTAAGAACCCATCGAAATAGAGTAGTCACAAAATATTTAGATTTGCATTTAAATTAGTTTATCTTAAACAATTATTAGTTAATCACTAAACTAACCAAATGGAGACTTCAGTGCTCATACATGACAAAGAATACAGACTTTAGAGGATTAGTTCAAAAATACCACTAAATAAACAAACAGTAAACAAGCGGCAATAACAAACCCTGAGAAGAAGGGAGAATCTGATTTCCAGAGTTGTCACATTATATGATTTTAAAAGCTCAATTTTAATTTAAAAAATTTAACAAAAAATAAACTGTGAGACATGCAGAAAAAAGTATTGCCCATACATAGGAAATCAATCAATCGATATCCCTTAGGAAGGCCAGATATTGTACTTATCAGACAAAGACTTTAAACCAGCTACTTTAAATATAGTCAGACTAAAAAAAAATCATATCTAAAATACTAATGAGGAACATAAAAATTATGTATTACCAAATAAAGAATATCAATAAAGAGATATTATTTTAAAAGGCACCAAATAGGAATTCTGGAATTGAAAAGTATAACTGAAGTGAAAAAGTCACTAGACAGGCTCAATAGCAGAGTTGAGCAACTAGAAGAATCCATGAACTTGAAAATAGATTGATAAAGATTATGCAATATGAAGAAAAAGAATGAAGATAAATAAATTGAGCTTCAGAGACCTGTGTGACTACATCAAACATACTAAGATACACGTAGTTCAAATTCCAGAATGAGAACAGGGAAAGGAAAGGGCAGAAAGAATATTTGAAGAAAGAATGGCCAAAAATATCTCAGATTTGATGGAGGGAGGACAATAATTTACACATACAAGAAGCTCAACAGACTTCAAGTAGGATCAATGGAATACAATTTTCAAAATAAGTTCTCAGTTACAAAAGCCACATTTCAAGAGCTTGAATAGCTACATGTGGCTAGTGGTTACCATATTTGACAATGCAGATATTGTTGTAGCCTCCAGGCCCCGATAGACACACAGATCACCAGAAATCAGTGAGTTATAGGAAACACACTCTTTATTCAGCCAGCTGGGTCTGCCAGGGGTATGCAGACCCCAAATCAAGCAGCCCCAAAATGTAGAGGTCCAGGTTTTTCCTCTGTTCCTTCTTGTTTTTGTTATATCTTTCAGTTCTGAATTTTGGCATGTGGTTATCGTTAATATATATATATATATAGTTTTATATATATATATATAAACTTCTGTTTTAGACATAGGAAGTCAAAGCTCAGAGAAATTACATAATGTGTCTAAAGTCACCTAACAAATAAGTGACAGACCTGGAGTTTTCATCAGATTCATCTGGCTGCAAAATCCTTGTGTCTTCTACTATTCTACATGCTCAACATCTGGGACTAGCCCTTGATAATGCAGTCTAAGCTACTGAGAGGATCATGCAACCAGAACATGGTCTGTTATATGGTCATGTAGCAGACATTCCTTATTCTAATTCTGTTTCAATTGTTCACTTTCTGTAGACCCAGGATTCCTTATTGCTATGCTTGTCCCGCCTACTTCATTGTTCCCTGATGGATTCTCTGATTTTGAGTGTGGTAGTAAACTACTTGCCTGTGGTCTCCTAATTATCATAGTTTGTTTGTTCTAGAATTTCTTTCTAGAACCTACATTTGAGTTTGGCTCACCAGAGCCTACTCTAAGGATCACATCTAGTTCCCTGGTCTTGACACCTTCAATCATTTCCATCTTAGTCATTAAACAAATCAAGCCTGGTCTAAATATGACACTGCTTTGCACGGCTTTCCACATAGTAGAGATAAGTACATATTTGAAGTGGTTATACAAATAGTAATTTTCAATATAAAGCGTTAAAAAAGGTGCATGCAATAAGTCTTAATTACTTGATTTCAGGTATGGCTGTCCCCTATGCGGTAAAACACTATTGGAACCAAAAAAGAAAAAAATCAAGTAGTAACACAGAGTCAGGAAAAAGGAAATTCCTTGAGTCAAGGTAAGCCCAACCAATAAGAAAAAAAAAAAAACTTTTTAAAAATTTTTAATAAAAATATTAGTGCTATTAATTTTAAAAGGTGATAATAAACTAGCATTTATTGAATGATGAATACCTCAAAAATTTGGTAAGTTCTTTTCATATATTTAATCTCACCACATTGAAACATAGGTTAGTCAGTCATTATTACCTTTGTCAAAATTAAATTTTAAGTACATTGACCTAGGTCAAAGAATAACTCCAGAATTTCTATAAAGAAGGTGTTTAGTAGTGGAAAACAAAGGGACTTATCTTGAAGTTTTTTGGAAGGATAAACCATTATCTTAGATAACAAGATGGTTTTAATTAGCAGTTAATGGAAATTATGGGCAGGGGAAAGCAGTGATAAAGGTATTGACACTGCTAATTGAGTAAATTGTGAGCTAGGATTTGACTATGGGTTGTCTGAATAGAAACTCAGGACTATTGCACCACTACGCTCCCACTCCAACTTGCTTTCCAACCAGGGACTCCAACTCTACTCTGGGAGGTGGACACTGGGATCTGATCAGGGATTCATATTTAAGAAACAGATTAGCTCAGGAGGACCTTCATCTGAAGTTTTTGTGTTTTAATAAAGCAGTGGGTTGTTTTTACAGTGGGTCTTTTTTTTTTTTTTTTGCAAAATAATTGAAAAGTTCTTCAGATTTATGTTTGTAGATATTTTAGGTCATTATATGCAATAGTTTTTCTTGGCTGCTCAGAGACAGTGAGTGATCTTTCAGGAGGAAGTTCTTGATTCATCTATCAGTGTGACTTCTTATTTCCTGTCCACTTGAGAACATCCAGCTGACCAATAACTTCCACAATGCACATGATTTCTATATCCACTAAGAGAACTCTACAAAAGGAGAGTGAATGACTGCTAAGTTTCTCCCTTTATAACTGGCCAAATCACCCATCAATAGTGTCACCCTCAAGGCAACTATCAAATAAGACAAACTATGAGAATTAAAAAGAAAATCTTAAGGAAGATAACTTGAAGTCCCTGGCTATAGTGATTGTAGGTGATTTTTTTGTCTCTCATCTTGCAGGACCTAGTGCTTTGTGAGAAGTGCAAATATCTTTAGTGAGAAAGTTACTGTGCAAAGTCTGCCCATTGACTGATTGCTGAACAAATGACAACATAAAACCCCTGTGGGTTTTGAAATTGTGCTGATTTTAGCCTGCGTTTGTGCTATAGTACATAACCTAAAAAACGGCATATGATGACCCAGGTCATATTAATTTTTATTTTTATATTCATTGCTTATCCAAACATATAAAATGTATATGTGCAGACTTATACCTTTGGTTTGTTTACCACTGCTAGAAAATCCAATCAGTATCTACAAAAAGGTGCTAATGTTTAAGGAGGAGGTACAGAGGGTTTAAAGTTAGATTGATGCCAATTAATGTTCTAATACATAATTCAAAATACCTTCCTGAAATGTCTGTGACCCTTAGAGATTCACAAAAAGAAAAAGCCTCAGTGCTCTTTCGGCATCTATTTCTGTTCGGTGGAAGCTAGATGGCCACAAATCTGCCGTGGTAGAGTGCTTTCACTGAAATGAAAGGGTGTGTGCTTCCCTCCAGTAGCTTCTATATGGTATTCACTTTCAGAATTAATATCTAGCCTTTCACATTATAAAGGTCCAACTGAACAAATTCTGAGTCATTTATTGAAAGGCATCATGATGATCTGAGAGATCTGTCATTTTCAAGAAGGGATGTCTAGATCCAAAAGAAGATTATTTAATCTGAATGACAAATAAAAAAATAACAGGACTTCCACACAAAAGAAAATAGAGCAAACTCCTGTATTTCCCCCATGCTTGACACTACTTCTGGCCTTCCTACTTTGTGAGTACTAGACTGGAAAAGCAGGACTTCTGACCCCATAATATTGCCTCTGCTTCCCTCTGGTCCTCAAAGTTGAGTTTTCAGGCTGCTTCCATGAGGTCCAGGTATGTCCTAGCTCCTGAATGAGACAGTATATCTGTAATCTCAACCATAACCAGACAATGGGGCTTAGAAGTAAGGCACCGACCCCAGGCTGAATTCCAGTCACAAGTTAAGGGACCCTAAATTGTTTTCCAGTTCTACATGGCTGTCAGGTATGTCTGTGCTTTTATGCCTAAATACACCTAGGTGCCTAGCTTGCTCCCAAATTGCAACTTCCCCTTGCCACTGCCACCCTAGTACTGAGTCCATAGTTTTTGCTTTGGTTCTTAAAGTTTAAAAGTTTGGGGTCTAGAATCATATTTCATGGTTTATATCCCAATTCTATCACTGACTTGCTATGAGAGTTTGTACAAATAACTTAGTTTCCCTGAACTTCAACCCACTAGTTGTACTCTCAGCTCCATCAACCCTGATTGGACATTCACAGGTACCCTGTTACAATAACTCAACCTCTTCCTCTCATTACCCATTTAATTCTGAGTTATGCCAATAAATGATAGGCCAATAGCCCCCACTGGGGGTTCTCTTTTCTTTTTGCTTTCTTGAATCAAAAGAATAAAGAAAGATGAGGTCAATAAGATTGTCCTTTCACAGAGGCACCAACTTAAGTGAATATTAGAGACATTTTTAAAAAAGACAAGACACTGCTTTTTTCCATGTCTTTAAAAAATATGGCCCCTACCTATAGGCCAATGCCAGAAATTCCATGGCTAAAACTGTTCCTAATTTAAGAATACATCTTTGGCTCAGGCAAAAGCCCACTGAAGAGCTAACATCAATCTACTATCCATCTAATATTGTCACAGCCCCTGTTTGATCACTTTTAGTACTTACTTTCTCTATCTGATGGGCCAATCTGTAAACTCAAATTTGCCCTACATCATGAACCAATTGCAACAGAATCAAGATTCATGTTATCATTCATGTTATCAACATCTACTGGCACCTACCCTGACCCCACAGAGCATAAGAAAGACAAAATCGTCCTCTTTTCAACAGTGCATACTCTTTTTCCAAGCCACCAGGCTATCATTTCATATATGTAGGAAGTTCTAAAAGTAATATAAGTTTATAGGCATTTATTCACTGGAAGGGATTTGAGAAAATAAAAGAGATAATGAAAGTTTGAGAAGGCTGATGCCTCCTAGAATGATTCACAGAAGAACCAAGAGATAAGCATGCACAGTTCCACACACATGTGCATGTTTGCAAGTGTATGTATACACTCCTACTGAAAGTGATAGATTAATAGAGACAGAATGTGTGAATGAAAGGACAGGGAAATGGAGCAGGAAGAGGTGAGGTGAGATAGAAAAACAAGAGACATTTTAAAATGATGCTTATTGAAAAATGAAGGCAATGAAATCAAGTGAACAAGGACCCATACAAGGGAAAATAATAATGTTACAAAGCAGAAAATTAAAGCATCACACTAATACGTTCATGTTGTGGATATTAAGATGTGTAAGATTAAAAGGTGAGCTCTCAATGTTGGCAAATACCACTGGCACTGCAACAATCTAGCCCAAAATACTATCTCTATTTTTAGATGGATAGATCCATGGGCTTGTGGTAAGAAGAGATTTTTATTAAAAAAAAAATGTATTACTCAACCAAAGATAATGATCACTTAATTCTTTCTGTAATATTTTTGAAAATGATCACTCACACTATGCAAAAATTAAATATAAAAATATATGCAGTGAGAAGTCTCCCTCTCATACTTTTTTTTGTCTTCGTCCAATTTCTACACTTCTACACAGATAAATGTTCTTTATAGATTCCTGTGTAACTGTCTGGTGGTATTTTTAGGAACATAAAACACAAGTATCAACAATTATTCTTATTACTCTCCCCTTTTAATAAAAATAGCTACATAGTAAACATAATTTTCTTCATTTTTCTCATTTAATTATATATCTTACAGATCTTTGTCAGTAAATCCAGAGATTTTTCATTCATTTTTTTTATAGCTACATAATAGTCCATATTATGGAAACACCACAATTTACTGAGCCAGCCCTCTACTGGAAGACATTTACATTACTTTTAGTATTATCAACAATGCTGCAATTACTAAACAGGTACATTTATCGGTACATATTTCACTTTGTACGTTGTGAGAGTATATTTATAGATTAATTTTGTAAAAGTGAATGCATTTGAATATTGAGAGATTTTACCAGATGGGGCCTCATACTGATTGTGCCATTTTGTACTCCCATTAGCAATATGTGAGGGCACCTATTTCCCTTTGCCATAGCCTCACTAGACTTTGGATTTATTTCAATCTGAAAAATCATAAATGGTATCTCAACATGACTTTAATTAGCATCTCTCTTATTATGAGTGAATAAGAATAAATTGAATACAAAGGCCATATGTACTTAATTTTTTTTGCATACTATGTTCATATTCTGTGTCTACTTTTCTATTAGCTTACTATTTCTTATTTATTTGGGGATGCCCTTTATATATTGAGGTGATTAACCCTTTGTGTATAAATTGTCTTGTAGTACCCAGTGTACACTGGACTATCCATTTCTTTCTTCAAGGCTTTTATTACCAGCTTAGCTTCCATGTATACACTTGCTCAGACTACAAATGTTTAGCGTTGAGTTTATCTATTTATTTATAAGGGAAGCTTTGCCTCTATGTATGCTCAAATGTGCTGCCTATAGCTGCATGATGCTGCAGTTCTGGGTCTCTTTAATCAACATGCACTTTATCTTCAATTTCTTCACGCTGAACATTCTCCTGACACTGTGGTGATAGCAGTATATTATAAACCACTTTAAATAAGAAAAGTCAGTTTCTTCTAGAATATGAACTAAAAATGAAACTGCTTATTTACACAGAAACATGAGAATTATGACATTTCCTGTATGACACAACATTAAAAACCCACCCCCTATATCATCATTAATGATAGTAGCAGTTGAATATTTGTGCATGACATTATAGATAGCACCACCAGATAAAATTCAGGATAACTAGTTAAATTTGAATTTCAGAAAACAAGAATTTTTTAAGTATATGTACATCCCAAATACTATATGGGATAAATATACTAAAAATTATTTATTTTAAATCTAAAATTCAAATTTAACTGGGAATCCTGCATTTTTATTTGCTAAATCTGGTAAACCTGGTTATATTTTTACATTTTTCTGAGACCAAGATCCCATGACTATGGTTTACTGATTTAGAAGCATGTGCCCAAATGATAATACATGGAATTTTGAAACATGATGATTAAAACTGCAGATATGGATAAGAACTTTTTTAAGATCATCAATGTCAGCCGTATATTTGATGTGGAAATGTTATCTGCAATGTCCTTCACAAGCAGTCATCCATCTTATAACTGGATACTTTCAGTAGCAGGAAACTATTACTACATAAAAGACAACTCAGTTGATGTTGGGATTAATCATTTAGTAAACCATTTATCAAAGTAAGCAAATTTGTTTTTCTTGACACTTTTTTCTATTCATCCTAATTTTAGTGGCTACTGAAATCAAGTTAAATCCCTCTTTCATATGTCAACCCTTCAAAATATCTGAAGACAATAGAGCATTCTTGAGATGTTTTCTCTTTAATATTTCAGTTATTTCAACTATCTCTTATAAAACATGGTTTCGAGTCATCTCATACACTACTAAATATTGATTTTTATACACTCTATGTGCCAGGCATAGTGTTAGGTGAAATGACACTAATGAACAGTATAAAATTCCTCGCCCCTCAGGACACTCTTAGTCTAAAAGTGGCAAATATTTACAAAGCACTCTGAAAAAGTGCTATAACAAATTTATGAACAGGATTCTTTAAGGACACAGTGTAAAGAGTGTCCAAATCTACCTGAAAGAGAGACGGGAGAATGGACAGCAGGGGGAAGGTTCACAGAAAACTTAGCATGTGATATCTGAGCAGAACCTTGAAAGTTCCAGTGACAGGTAGATGGAGCAAGTAAAGGGCTTAAAGAGAAATGTGATAGTGGAAATGACAGGAAATAATGAATGACATTGGGTATATGGAATGGGGTAAAATGAATCAAGAATAATTCCCAGGTTTTGGAATAGGGTTAAAGCAAGTGGGTGCCATTAACAGAAATTAAAAACGCTCATGGAAGAACAGGTTTTATTTTGTGGGCACTGGTAAAGTAGTAGATGGTGATGTATGGGGAGGAATGATGACTTTGATATTTGATGTCTTGAATTTGAGATGCTAAGAGAACAATGATTTAGAGAAGTCTGGAAAACAATTGGAAATAGAAAAATGTGGATGTGAGAACCAGAGAAAGTTTCTGTCCAGAGATATAGATTTGGGAATCACTGATTTTTTTTTTTTTAAGTAGAATTGTAACTGTTGCCTTTATGGTATGGAATGAGAAGTAAAGATTCACTCGCAGGGTCAAGAATTTAACACAATACTCTAGATGTGGTCTGTTAAGCACAAAAGATTATGTGACATGGGACTATCGCCTCACCCCACTCACACTCTAAATTCCTGTTATTATAGCTTAGGGTCCCACTAGCTTCCTTAGCAGTACTGACAGGTATCAACCAGTAAAAATAATGTAGGGAGGTGGCAAGAGAACTAAATGTTAAATCAAGCTATATTCAGACCTTAAAATGTGTTGCTGCCAGACCAAGGGAAACCTGCAGAA
>NW_006441948.1:392158-396440 GCF_000325575.1 Pteropus alecto
TGGGATTACTAAGAAATCATTTACCACACAACAAAAGGAAAACAGAGTCTTTAAGTCATGCTCTACATGAAAACACAATCAATCATTCATTTCCTAAGACTAAAACCATGGGGAACCTATGGATCAAAGGCTAGCTTGCCTTTCTCTCTACATACTCTTAATTTTCACACTGTACATCCATACCATCAAATGAAAATAGGTAAACAAATTCTTAAAAATGTAATTCATAGAAACTAAAAATAATGAAGTGAATTCCCTAAACACTTGGGGTCTTTCTCTCTGTCCCTCTCATTGTCTCTCTGCCTCTGTCTCGCTTCCCCCTCCTTCTCTCTCTGTCTTTCTGGGTCTCTCTCAGGCTCACTTACTCTTTGTCTCTGAGAGGAGACTATACTCTGTCTGTGGAGTGTTATCCCTTTTCTAATAAACTTTCCTTTTGACTAACTCTGGCACGTGCTTAGATTCTTTCCTGTACATAGTCAACGACTCTTTATATCAAAGCAGGGCTATTCAGAAAATTTTGCCCTGTCCAGCATCAAAAAGATGTAAGTTTCTTATTCATAGTAGCTGTTGTATTTCCCCAAATGAATGCATATAGAATTGTTTTTCTGGATGTAAATATATAACCTGGTATTCATCTATGTTAAATTATCTTGTTAAATTTGACCATTACTCTAGTATATTCAGATCATATCTTGATTCTGTCATTTAATATATTTACTATCTTCCAAATTATTTCATACACATGGATTTTAAAGTATGTGTTTCACACAACACACAAACCTTTAGTAAATTGTTGGAAGAATCAGGGTGAGAAAAGATTCCTCACTGGAAATTTTTCTTTAGAATAGCAGTCTATTAATCAATTCCTTTGGCTGTGGCCATTCAAGCAGCTAATAATTCTGCTAATTGTACTAATAACTAGAAACATTTCTCTATTTTTTCCACATTTATCTCATTCCATACCTAGTCAAATATTGATTCAAATCTCATTGATGGTTTAAATTCTCTTGTTTAGTGAATTTCCCTGATATCAAAAGGTATTATGTTATACTGATATGATCATGGCACTTAGCGGCTGATAAACTATGTCTATAATAAATCATTCTAGAATTTGGTTCAGAATGAATGTCAGGCTCACTATTGTCTCTTAAAAACTAAGATGCTTTTGGCCTATTTCTAATTTTCTATCACCCAATTTACAATGAGGAGGATACTGAAACTTTTACTTCCATTAAACATGTTCATAAAAACCTTTACATTGCACACATAAGAGATTAAGGCTTCAGCGTGACATGCTAAAAAAGGTAGATAGTGATGGTAGTCTTTAGGGCAGTTAAATGATGCTGTATTTGTCAATGTCCTGAAGATTTCATTCATTTAACCCTGGAAACTGAAATATAAGTCAGGGGAGGACCCTCCCTGTGTGACAAAGCAGTCTTGCAAAAGCAAATCCTAAATAGTTCAAAAGATCAGGCCAGGAAATTGGCCAGTCATCAACAATATAGTATACAGGAAAGAACACTGGGCCCTCATCCTTGTTGCACTCTGAGAGAGGTTAAACATCCTACCTCTTCTCTTGGGAGGAAGTAATTAAGAGCAAGTACAAGGTAAAACGAAAGTGAGCAGAGAAAATTATCCTCCCTTATGTCAACCCACATCTTATTTCTTATCAGGTACATAATCCTGGTGAGCATCATATGAATAGTGAACCAAACCCACAATCACAACTTTAAACATAATAGTAATAATTAATGTACTTATTGAGTAAGGTATGTAAGAACCCAGGGATAAGAAATGCGTGATTAGAGTAAGCTTAATCAGGAAAAAAATTCTTGGAGGAAGTGATTTTATTTTTTTTAAATAAATCATATTTGTTTAATGTGTATGACATGATGTTTTGCTATACATAGTGAAATGACCACCACAGTCAAGCTAATTAAAATATCCATCCCTTCACAAAGGTACATTTGTGTGTGCATGTGTGTATGGTGAGAGCATCTGAAAACTAATCTGCAAATTTCCACAATACAAAAGTAGGTGAGTTTTGAAGATGTTTCAAAGGAAGGGAGAGACTTAGATTCAAACCACAGTACAGTTTAGGACACTGACCAGGTGTGAAACTCAGAGGAAAAGTACAGAGAGAAAATAATTGAGCCCCTGTAATATAAATCTTTCTTTTTTGCAATGTAAATGACTGACCTAAGCTTTGATTACACAGGCATCTTATTCAAAGAGTCATCCACTAAAAAGATTGCTATCTCAAATAAACACACTTCCAGTCATAGGACTAGATTTAAAAACAAAAAACAACAACAACAAACAAACAAACAAACAAACAAAAAGCAGGATCACCTCCCCTCAACAAGTTTTCTTTGTTTTGGAGATCTTAGTTGATTTCAATAACTGACCATTTGAACCACTTGTGTTTTCTCTTCCCATGCTTTAAATTCCTGCTCTTAAGTTTCAAATTCACCAATAAATAATGATCCTATTAAACCCTAGGCCCTCACTCTTGATCTCGATAAAAGCAGAATCCCAGGCCCATTTTGTCCAGGCATATGATCTCTCTCCTGCTTGCCCCATGCTACCCTTCACTCTCTGTCTCTCTTCCCTCCCTCTCTCCTACTTCGTCGTGTACCCCCAAGTGTGCTGTGTAATTTCCAGGTTATGTTAGTAATAAATATCTATTTTTTCTAAGTTTCCTAATGGTTATTGCTGAAGGCATCTTGCAATCATAATAAAAACCACAAGGGCCAGTACAGCCAAAACAATGGCTGACAGGCCAAGATCAGCACAAAACAATTGACATAGTGGGCAAGATTTCATAACTGCCCTTGCAATTACCCCAGTGATGGGCTTTTACTTGCAACTTGCTTAAATCTAACCATCTAACTCAGTTGGGTAACACCATTTGGCAAAGGAGCACCACTTGCTAGGGATCTGTTGCACTATGTGCTTGCGCATATTGCATCTGTCATGTGTGTCCTGAGGTATCCAATTCAAATAGTCACAGCTGCCATAATTCAATTATCTCCCTAGAGCAGTGTGATCAGGGCCATCTGGTCTGACAAGACAATTAGGCTATAATTATAAAGGCCCTAATTAACTAGTAATGTATGTGAGTGTCCTCCATGCCTCAAGGCCAAAGAGAACTAAAAGAATAGATTGGACAGCAAAGCTATTGTCACCACCCAAGAAGAAGCTCTGGGTTAAAGGCCATAGGAAATGATTCTTGTAGGTGAAGAGGGAAAGAAACTTCCACCAGCAACCAACATCAGTGGCTCATGTCCAGACTATGTGTCATAGACCAGAAGAGTAAAATAGCCTTGCAACCAGAAACCAATGGTACCACCATAGGGAAAATACAACAGAAGCCTATGGTCTCTGTGTCACCACCTCACTTATTACTGTTGCTCTTTGTACTCTGACCTGTTAGGATATTATGGGTCCAATCTCTGGCATGATGTTTCTAATAAATTAATTAATATAAATGTCCTGAACATCTGGTGCCAGTGTCTCCTAAGAATCCTCAAGAGGTACACTAGCTCCTTGATAAATGCAAAATCCCATGGAGGCTTCTTGGGAGTTGCTCACTGCCATGCATACCAACATGCAAAGATTCTGGTATTATGCTCCAGAAGCCTAGGGGCTTTTTTCCAAAGGCCCTGTACATATCTTGCTAGTAGAGGCAGATCCCAATCCTGGAGGAGACTCTTGGGACACCTTGGAAAGGAAAGCAGCTACCTTTGAAGAGGTCTTACAATGACATCCAAAATTTCCAATAACATGTAAAATTAAAGTAAAAGGAAAAATTCGAGAAATAGAAACTAAGATTTAAAAAAACTATACCTTAATTGAAATTAAAACCTTTCATTCATTTTCCATGTGAAAATAATTTTCATTGACAGAGAATATAGGAATCATGTAAGAAGTAAATAATTGTTATTTCTCTTGTCATTTATAATTTTACGTAGTATGCCTCAAGCAGGAGAATTTAAACTATTCCCAGTTTGAATGGGAATGACCCAGTTTTAGCACTGAAAGTCTCATGTCATGGGAAGATACACAGTACTGGAAAAACTGGGATGGTTGGACATCTTAGCTCTAAAATCTTTGTGATCCCAACATTTGTTTAAAGCCTCATATAAGTTGGAACATTAGCCTCTAAGAATCTCCATCTCTCTCCTGTATGGTCATGTCACTCCTTTAATGCAGCATTCCAGGGATTACACTTATTTCTTTATGTTCTCCATTCATCATTATTGGAATCAAATTTTAAAAA
>NW_006441948.1:396495-398346 GCF_000325575.1 Pteropus alecto
TTTCAGGAACAATTTTACAAAGCTAAATTAATCTACTAGCACTTTATTAAAAATCACCACATTGTATTTAGAATTCAAGGAAAATAATGTATTAGTTCCCTTAGGGCTTCCATAAAAAAGTACCATAAGGTACTTGTGACATGAGGTGACATAAAAGAACAAATTTAGGATGTCAGAAACATGATGGAGTGAGAGACATCTCCAGATCTCTCCCCTTGAAACAACAATAAGCTGAATATCTAAAACTCAACAAAAACACCCAAACTGCACAGCAGCATGTCTCAGAGTGAGATCTGCACATAAGAGCTACCACAGGTCAGAATCTCAAGTGTCGGGTAATGGACAGGGAGAAACAAAGAAGCTGCCACTCATAGCCAGAGATCTCTGTAGGAGGAGGTGGTAGTGGAGAAGATGCAGTGAATTCCCTGAACAGCCCAGCCTGGGAGAGTTATGAGCTCCATGTGGCCGGCAGCAGTGCCCAGCCATCAGGACATAAAGCAGAGAAGGGGGGATGGCGGAGAGCGGGAAAGCAGAGAAACAACAGTTGATTTTTATCAGCCATGGCTGCAAAACCGAGGCTGAGCTTCAGCCCCGATACCTGCAGCCAAGAGGGTACTTACCCCCATACCCTCTGAGACCAAACACTGTGGAGCCTCACGGGAATCAGAGCAAACACTAAGGAAAAGGTTGCTAACACGGACAGGGACTGAGACTGAGGTAGTGAGTGTGATTAAACATCTTTAAGCGGGGAGGGGGTGAGCATTTTTAAAGTTTTATATAAAGAAGAGATCCAAATGATTTAGATGCCATCCACTGGAAACCAAAAGAAAAACACCTTCTTTGCAAAAGGCTAGAGAGACCTTTATATAATAAATCTTCATTCTGGATAAAAAAGCAGAATATGCTTCCATTAATGCCCAGGTGGAAATTACTACATTAAACACAATAAACAACCAAGGCATCAAGGAATCTCAGAAAGAAGGAGAAAATTTTTTTAGAAAAAAAGGTTACAGACATAGAAATATGCAACTTAAATGAAAGAGAATTCAGGATGGTACTTCTGAAAAAACCCAGTGAGTTCTGAAACGAGTCATATCAACAATTTCAGAAATTGAAAAAAAAATACCTAGATGAGCAGAGCAAGAAGATTGAAACCCTCAAAAAGAACCAAATAGAACACACTGAAACAGGTTAAAAAGGAAATAGCAAGCTTGGGAAATAGAGTCGACCAAATGGAGGAAAGAATCAGTGATATCGAAGCCAGAAACCTAGAAATAAATCAGAAGGAAGAAGAGAGAAACCAAATATTTAAAAATAATGAAATAGAAATACAAGAACTAGCTGATACCATCGAGAGAAGAAATATAAGAATAATGGATATTATCAAAGGTGAGGAAAAAGAGGAGGGACTAGAAAGCATTTTCAGACAAATAGTTGAGAATTTCCAAATCTAAGGAATGAGCTGGAGTTGGAATTCAAGAAGTCAACAGAACACTCAGTTATATTAACCCAAAAAGGCCTTCACCAAAACATATTGTATTAAAGTTATCGAAAATCAATTACAAAGACAGAATTCTCAGGGCAGCCAGGGAAAAGAAGCCAGTAACCTATAAAGTAAAACCCATTAGATCATCGTCATACTTCTCAGCACAAATCTTACAAGCCAGAAAGGAGTGGAATCAAATTTTCAATCAATAAATGAGAGGAACTATCAGCCAAGAATAATGTATCCAGCAATGATCTCTTTTAGATATGAAAGAGAAATGAAGACCTTTCCAGACATACAAAAATTGAGGGAATTCTCTACTACAAGGCCTGCACTACAGGAAATACTGAAAGGGGTCAGCTCAC
>NW_006441948.1:398377-399598 GCF_000325575.1 Pteropus alecto
TACAAAAACCAAACAAACAAAAACTTAATTAAGAGTAAGATGACTAGCAGGCTGATAGATGCAGCAGTGCAAACCTTACTAAGAACAGGGCATTATAAACTTAAACAATAAGAAGAGATTTGCTATGGCAAGATAGTAATGAATGTAGAGCATAAATACAGACAAACTTGGACAACAATGACTGAAAAAGGGGAGGATTCAAAGAGCCATATTTGCAAAGGGGAATGGAGATAAGGCACGTACAGAAAAAATGGACGACTGTATATATATAACTATCCTTTTCATATTCGTAATGTTAACCACAGACCAAAGATTCAGAACTAAAGTATATAACATAAACAAGAAGAACTAGAGGCAAAACCCAAAAGAGCCAACCAAATAAAGAAAACAGAAACACAAGGACAAAGAAGCAATGGAAACATCAAGCTACCAGAAAGCAAAAGTTAAAATGGCTATATGATGACCTCATATTTCAATAATCACCCTAAATGTAAATGGACTGAACTCACCAATAAAAAGCCACAGAGTTGCAGAATGGATCAAAAAACAAAACCCAAACATATGCTGCCTCCAGGAGACACATCTCAGCTCCAAAGACAAATATAGGCTCAAAATGAAAGGGCGGAAAATGATATTTCAAGCAAATGGCATTCAGAGAAAAGTGGGAGTAACAGTACTAATATCGGAAAATAGACTTCAAAATAAAAAAGGTAAAGAAAGATACTGAGGGACACTTCATAATGATAAAGGGAATCATGCACCAAGAAGACATAACACTTATTAATAACTATGCTCCCAATCAGGGAGCTCCTAAATATGTAAAGCAATTACTAACAGAACTAAAGGGAGAAACAGATCACAACACTATTGTAGTAGGGGACCTAAATACCCCACCGTCACATATGGGCAGATCATCCAAATAGAAAATCAATGAGGAAATAACACATTAGACCAACTGGACATAATTGACATTTACAGAGCCTTCCACATCAAAACAGCTGCTTATACATTCTTCTCTAGAGCACATGGAACATTCTCAAGAATCGACCACATACTGGGACACAGAGATAGCCCCAACAAATATAAGAGGGTTGAAATCATACCAACCATATTCTCTAATCATAATGCTCTGAAACTAGAGATCAACTGTAAAAAGAAATCAGAAAGAACCACAAATACATGGAGATTAAACAACATGCTACTGAAGAATAACTGGGTCAG
>NW_006441948.1:402115-406912 GCF_000325575.1 Pteropus alecto
CCATAAACATATGATATCACTGATATGTGGGATATAAACCTAAAAGCAACAGATAAACAAGACAAACAAACAGAGACTCATAGACATGGACAATGGACTAGTTGTTACCAGAGGGTATGGGGGATGTGGGTGCGGGGAGGTAGATGGTGTTAAGGGCATTGAATACATGGTGACAGAAAGAAATCTAACTATGGGAGGTGAACACAGTGTAAATATATATATGCTTTACTGTTAATGTGTACAGCTGAAATTATTGGGTTTCATTAACTAATGTCACCATTAAAAAATTAATAAAATGATTTAGATTAAAAGGTTTACAGTCTAGAAGGAATGGAAGGAAAAACACATTTCATGGAAATGGAAATGAAAAAAAAAAAAAAAAACTAGGGTACCAATACCCATACCAGCCAAAGCAGACTTTAAATCAAAGGCTATAACAAGAGACAAAGAAGGACAAGTAATCCCACTTCTGTGTTTTCACCTGAAGAAACCCAAGCACTATTTTGAAAGGACATGCACATTCATATGTTCATAGCAGCATTATTTACAATAGTCATGATATGGAGGCTAGCTGGATGCACATGAATGGATGAATGTATAAAGAAGTGGTACATATATAAAATGGAATTTTACTCAAACATAAAAAGAATGAATTTTTGCCATCTGCAACAACATGAATGGACCTAGAAGGTATTATGCTGAATAGAGTAAGTCAGATAGAGAAAAACAAATTCCATATACTTTCATTTACATGTGGAATCTAATGAACAAAATAAATGAATAAACAAACTCATAGAGAAAATTTTGATGGTTGCCAGATGGGTGGGGGTTTGGAGGAATGGGTGAAAAAGAGGAAGAGATTAAGAAGTATAATTTGGTAGTTACAAAATAGTCATGGGGTTGTAAAGTATAGCATAAGGAATATAGTCAATAATATTGTTGTAACTTTGTATGGTGTCAGGTGGTTACTAGATTTATTGGGGTGATCACTTTACAAGTTATATAAATGTCTAATCACTATGTTGTATGCCTGAAACTAATGATATAATAGTGTATCAAAACTGTACTTGAAAATACAAAAAAGTATTACAAAAAACTAGATATAAGGGTTTGGGGAGGGATGTATAAGTGGACCACAGAGGAGTTTTAGGGCAGAAACAACACTCTTTATGATATAATATTGGGTATATGCTATGCATTTGTCTAAACCCATAGAATGTGCAACTCCCAGAGTGAACGCTAAGGTAAACTATGGACTTTGAGTGATATTGATGTATCAATATAGGCTCACCAGTTGTAATAATATACCACACTGGTGGAGGATGTTGACAATGAAAGAGGCTATGCATGTGTGGAATCAGGGGTATATGGGAAATCTCTTCCCTTCAATTTTACTGTAAAACTAAAAAAAATTGCTCTAAAAATAAATTTTTACTTTTAAAAAAATTAAAAACAAAAAACAAAAAAGATTGGCTGCACAAAACAATGCTCAATAGAAAGTGATGCATTGATTGTTAAGGCACAGATCAATGTTTTACAAATTGCAACTTCAAATGTCAAATAACTATCCTGACATTATAAATAGTATTAATAGTTCAAGAGAGATGATAGGAAGTTAATTGCTATTGAAACATAAATCGGTACTGTGATGTACTTGTGTCTCCTGAATTACTAGATAGTAAATAGTCCCATGACTGGAAACTTATCAGTAAGACCCTATCACCTCATCCATTCTCTCCTAACCTCTAGTCTGACAATATAATGCTGAAAACTTGGCTTACATTCTAGCTTTGGTCTTGGCTCTCCATGCCTCAGTTTTCAAATATAACATTGTTAATAATAAAACCCCTGTGCTATTTTCCTCAACAAAGAAAAATATAGCTAAGGATTTTATGAACCAACAACTGAGTGATAAACTGCTCATCATTTGACAGAATTTATGGACAAAAGGCATCAGGTGCTACAAATATTTTCTGAAAGGCTATATTCATTGACCAGGACTACTTAGGGGTGAAAAAATATTTCCTCCTTGCTGGAAGACTGCAATAACAGTAAAAATTTAGGTGTACTATTTGGGTTCTGAATTCAATTACTTACTAGATGTATGAATTTTGACAAATAATTCCTCTATATTTCAGCAACCTCATTTAAAAAGTGGCAATAATTATAAAACCTAGCTCATCTTGTTGTTGTTAGGATTAAATGCTGTACTATAGGTAAAAAACTTGGAACAGCACCTCGCACAATGTAAGCACTCAATAAATGTTAATCAATTATAGTACTGTTGGTGGTATTAGTAATGGAAGTAGTGACAATAGTAGCAATCATGGGTAGTGATAGTTACTATCTTTGAAACATTAACCTAAGTTGGCTACAAATATAATTTTAAAAGGTAAGGAGTACTATCTAGTAATGCTATATCAATGATTATGAGAATTTTCTTAACCCGAATACCTTCCTAAGAAGACCCTTCAAAACCCAGGGTGAAGAATTAAAGCAGTAACTCCAGGGGTTGTTATTACTAACCCTTCTGTGATAAACTGAGGGATACTCAAGAGAAACCGGGTACATGCCATCGGAGAATTTTAGGACTCTACTTGATTATTTTATGGTTGTTTATTTTTCTTCTGATTGTTTTTGTGGAGAAAAATAAAATTTTATCACTTTCAGAGAGATCAAGAGTGGCAGCAGCCAGGAATGTTGTCTATGGTGGCAGTGATGAAAAAGGGATGAGGGAAAAGAAAGAAAGAAAGCCTCAGGAGATCCTACAAATAGTTGTGGGTCTGTATTTGGCCTAATCCTTGGCCCAGCAAGGGAAGCGCAAAATACTTTCAAGGGGAGGCACTGAGTAGCTCAATAAATCAAATAGCAGGAGAGATAATAGGCAGAGGGTAGAATTGACTGAACATTCTCTGAAGTTTTTTGGAGGGAGACAAGCCAGGTACCGTTTTTACTGGAACAAAGGATCGGATTGAACTTGCAACTGAGAAGAAATTTTCCTCATGAGGTTGGGACGGACCTAGATACAAGTGAATAGAATGTCCTACTGTGATTTCCCCTGGGATCCTCCCCCAGTCTATACTACAGTAGAGTTCTGCAAAGTATATCACTATTATTGCTATACTGATTAGAACTGTGGACAATTAATCACTTATTTACCCCCTCCCAAGGTTCTAGATTGGCCTTTCTTGTAGACAGTATATACAGCTGGACTATTCAATGGTTCTCAGATCTTAATGCAACAGAATCTACCTGGAACACTTTTTGAGAATATATAACACTGGGTCATCCTCTAAAGAAATTCTGTTACAGCAGTAGGTTTGGAGTGACAAAGGCCTTAGGAATCTGCATTTTTAACCAGTTCCCTAGGCAAGCCTAATGAAAGTGATCCATAGGCCACATTTGAGAAACAATGACATATCCATGATCTCCAGGGTGCCTTGCAATTCCCTAGTTGCCCCCCAATGTTTAAATAATCTCAGTGCCACAATGTCTGAAATTTTACCATTGGAGCAATGATTTTTTCCTCTGTTGCAGCACACTTCCTTTGGAGAACATTTCAGAATTTCCTGGGGGCTTGTTCAAATTGCCCCTCTTGTTCTCATTTCCCTTTATTGAGAATCACTGACACTGACTGAGCCACTGTTACTTCTGAATGTATTCTTTATTCTAATGCTGGAGAGGAAAAATGTTACAGTACTAATATCCAACAATTTTGATTACTTACTGCTTTCCAAGCACTATGATAATCACTTAATATCACATATGATAGAACATATTACTACCCCTATTTAACAGATTAGTAAACAGGATTTAAGAGGTTAAGGACTAATGCAGGTACACACTTGTGACATAGCAGAGATTAAAAGACACATCTCTATGATACCAAATTCTATATTCTTATCCACACTGCAAAAGTGGTTGGGAGATATAGTTCAGTAGGATAAGCAATGCCTCTTCAAGAGCCTCATATAAAGGGCGATGAACCCTGAAAAGATTAGCACAATGTGTCACTGACACCTCAGGGACCCAGGATGGCCAACAAGTAAGTTGGCTTTACCAGGTTATTACCTTTTGTAAATGTGTCTTTTCTGCTCGTCTAGGCAAGGTGAACAAGTGAAGGGCAAAACTTGATAGGGAGGAAATAAATATGCTAATTCAACTTGTCTGAAGTTTATATCAAAATTAAAGTTTCAACTTCAAAATAATGTGTGTGCTTGAGAATTTATCAGAAACACTCTACTGTCTTGAATAGTTGTGAGAAAAGTAAAATGAAAATTTGGGGAAAAATCCCTTTCTGAGCCCTCCTGGAAGAGCAGATATGAGCCTGGAGATGCCACCTGTGCTGACCTGCATGGAAGATGACTAACAGAAATCCTTGAGGGAACCACTAAAGAACAGAGGCTTCCAGGATTCACAGCTGTATGGCACACACATCCCTGTACACTATGTTCAAGGGCTATTTCAATAAAAACTCATTTAAATTGAATAAAGTTGATCTCATCAAAGAGTCTTCTACAACTGAAGGCTAATCAGAAAAGCTGGTTTCAATTGTCATTATAGCACTAATTCTAAATACGCATTGTATTTCCTTGCAAAAGATGATATAATAATTATAACAATATTTCTCTTCTGAGTAAGGATATTATAGCGTACTTTTGTAATGATCATACACAGTAGTGATAACTATTTACAGAACTTCACCTGAAAATGTGCTCAATCAATGAACAGACTAAAATGGTGCCAGGGAATGACATCTAGATTCCAAGACAGGTCCTCACAAAGATGTATCACTCT
>NW_006441948.1:406928-429932 GCF_000325575.1 Pteropus alecto
CTTTTTTTAAAATTAAAATTATTAGGGTGACATTGGTTAAGAATACTGACATTTGCGACAGTATTGATATCTTGAGATAATCATTTTAATCGAAATAAGTCAGATACAAAAATTTGAAAGCCATATGATTTCACTCATATGTGGAATATAAAACTGAAACCAACAAACACACATCACTCTTTCTAAATTTATCACAGTCCAAGGTTAATTCTCACATTGCCAGGCATAAAATTATGATTTTATTAAATTGAAAGTATAAGAACTCTCAAGGTTGGAATATTTAGCTAATAGTATAGATATTGATTTATATAATCAGAACACCAAAGTATTGTTATTGAAAAGTAGAATGTGCCACCCCTAAATATGCCTTTGGCTTAAGATTATTTTAAGAAATAATAGACACAGGGAAAGTTCTGAAAACAGTAGAAGTTACTCTTTTGTAAAGAAAATTTACATTTTTAAAGAAAATATCCATTGTAAGTGTGTCTCCCTCTGCACAAGGAATAGAAGGCTCACTAAATTGAGAGAAAAATCAGTGAAGAAGGCACTGACTAAATCTGAGTAACAAATCTTATTCTTCTTTACAATATCTTTCCTGATACTCTTATAATTTCCCCATTCCACACACATACACTTTTCTTCTTTTGTTTTTAGCTAAAGAAAGTATTTAAGCCAAAGTTCTAAGCCACCTCTCTGAGTTACTCATTTTTTCCTGGGTATCTTTCATATATTTATGAGACACACATGTTAATAAAATTCTGCTTGTTCTCTTATTAACCTGCCTTATTACAGGGGTCTCTGCCAAAAACTCAGAAGGGTAGAGAAAAAACTTTCCTCCCCTAAATTATTTAAAAAATAAAACCATCTCAAAGGCCAGAATTTTTGCATTGACAAAGCCTTTACTAACAAATGTCATTTAGTCTTACGAAAATCTCAGTTTCATTATATTTAAAGTTGAGACAAAAATGGTAACTCCTTCTCACAAGCTTCCTTAGAGGAATAAAGGAGAGAATACATATATAGCTCTGAACACAGTTCCTTGCACAAAGTAAGTCATCAGTAAGTCCAATTTATTGTTATTAGTAGTATATAAAATATTGCTTGATAAGGCTTCTGTTTGAAGTAAAATCTGATACTGACTCTGGCTCAGCTCTCCATGAAAATTTAGCAAAAGCTGGTAACCACTCTAAAATCCAAAATTGACAACCCACCAGGATATATTTTCACTAATCAAAAAACCTATTATTTTATTATTTATGTATGTATGTATGTATGTATGTATGTATGTATGTATGTATGTATGTATTTATTTATTTATTTTATGATGACATTGGTTAACAAAATCCAGTTTTAGTTGTACAATTCAACAGTAAGGCATACACACACACACACACACATACACACACACATACACAAACATACACATTGCATTGTGTGTTCACTGCCCATAGTTAGATTTCTTTGTTACCATGTACTTGACCCATTTTATCCCATCTAACTCCTCCTCCCCACTCCCCCCTACCCACTGGTAGCCACTAGTCTATTGTCCATGTCTATGAGTCTCTGTTTGTCCTGTCCATTTGTTGCTTTTATGTATATATCCCACATATCAATGATATCATTTGATTTTCAACTTTTTCTGTCTGGTTTATTTTGCTTAGCATAATTATCTCGAAGTCCTCCCACGTTGTCGCAAAAGGCAGTATTTCATCTCTTCTTATGGCTGGGTAATATTCCGTTGTATACATGTACCACTGCTTCTTTATCCAATCATC
The DNA here is from genome assembly GCF_000325575.1 of Pteropus alecto. Classification (NCBI taxonomy): domain Eukaryota; kingdom Metazoa; phylum Chordata; class Mammalia; order Chiroptera; family Pteropodidae; genus Pteropus; species Pteropus alecto. Next base: position 408,704 of record NW_006441948.1, read on the forward strand.
TATCATAGGACACTTTGGTTGCTTCCATGTCCTGGCACTGTGAATAATGCTGTTATGAACATTGGTGTGCAAATATCTTTTTGGATATGAGCTTTTAAGACTTTGAGGTAAATACTCAGTAAAGGGGTTGCTGGACCATATGGTAAATCAATTCTTAGCTTTTTGAGGAACCTCCATACTGTTTTCCATAGTGGCTGTACTAATTTGCAGTCCCACCAGCAGTATACGAGGGTTCATTTTTCTCCATATCCTCTCTACCATTTATTATTACTTGTCCTGTTGATAACAGCTATCCTAACAGGTGAGAGATGGTATCTCATTGTGGTTTTGATTTGCATTTCCCTAATAGCTAGCGATGTTGAGCATCTTTTCATATATTTATTGGCCATTTGTATGTCTTCTTGGGAGAAGTGTCTGTTTAGGTCCTCAGCCAATTTTTTGATTGAATCATTTTGTTGTTGTTGTTGCTGTTGTTATTGAGTTGTAGGTGTTCTTTGTATATTTTGGATATTAGGCCCTTGTCAGAGGTGTTGCTTGCAAATATGTTTTCCCATTTGGTTGGTTCTCTCTTTATGTTGTTGACGGTTTCTTTTGCTGTTCAGAAGCTTTTTAGTTTGATGCAGTCCCATTCATTTATTTTTGCTTTTACTTCCTTTGCCTTTGAAGTCAAATTCATAAAATCCTCTTTAACTCCAAGGTCTACGAGTTTAGTTCCTATGTTTTCTTCTATGCAATTCATTATTTCAGGTCTTATATTCAGGTTCTTAATTCATTTTGAGTTAATTTTGGTGTATGGTAATAGACAGCAGTCTAGATTCATTCTTTTGCATGCAGGTGGCTTTCCAGTTTCCCAGCACCATTTATTGAAGAGGCTTTTCTTCCTCCACTGTATGTTTTTGGCTCATTTGTCAAAAAATATTTGCCCATATAAACATAGGTTTACTTATGTACTCTCGACTCTGTTCCATCGGCCTGTGTATATGTTTTTCTCCTATACCATGCTATTTTGATTGTCACTTTGTAGTATAATTTGAATTCAGGCAGAGTGATGCCTCTAGCCTTGTTCTTTTTTTCAGGATGACTGGCAATTTGGAGTCTTTGTGCTTCCATACAAATCTGATGATTTTTTTTCTATTTCTTTAAAAAATGCAATGAGATTTTGATGGAGATTGCATTAAATCTGTATAATTCTTTAGGTAAAATGTCATACAAAACTTATTATTTTAAAATGGAAATCAGAACCATTAATAGTTCCTGACTTAAGCACTGTCACTCGACAGAGAGCAAACCCAATATCCTGATGGACAATGAAGAGACAAATGATACTTTTCCTAATGTCTCCACACTAACTAGAGACTCAAGGTTGATACCATACAAAAAATTGTGAGCCACTGTTCTAGTGCAGATACAGTAGGTATTATAATATTAATTCTTTAGTTCAGAATGTTAAAGGAGTTGTAGAGATCTTAATTACTGTGACCATAGAGCCATGGCTAAGGACAATGCTTGACCGATTTGACCAGTAAATATACAAGGAACCACCATTAGATTTTTCATACATTTTATTAAGTATGCAGAGAACAAAAGGAATAATAGCCAAAGGTGCCACTCCACATGATTCTCCCCAAGACACCAAAACTAAAGGGGTAGGCAACTACAATGTTGCTGAGGAGCCAATTCTAGACTGAAGCTAAGAGGTTTTATAGTCAATAGTTCTGTTCTGGGGGGCACAGGACTGAAAGTCCCATACATTATCAGAACATGGAAAGTGATGAGAAACTGCCTCCTGATGGCCTTTCAGGGAGGTAGAAAAGTGAGTTGAAGATGGCAGCTATTCTCAGGCCTCTCATCCTTTCACATTTCAGGAGAAACAGATTATATTCACTAAGATTCACATAAGTTTTGGTATAAGCCTTTGCTTGTGTGGCCTGTGTAGATATGGGGAAGATTGCCAGAGCACCATGTGTAGCCATTCCTCTATAGGAAGTAGGCAACTAAATCTCAGTTGAGCAAAGCCATACTAAAACAAATAACTAGAAATTAGAATAGAACTTACCCACACAACCTGTTCTCAAGGACAGATCAAAGAAGGAGTTCTATGGACATTCGAAGATACCATTGCTTAATTTAAGCTGGTTTTTAACAACAGAGTCTAAAATTTAAGCTTTCCTGTCTACATATCAAGAAGTGCTCTGAAGGGATCTGCGTTTCATACAGAGACTTGCACCATGTGATACTATTCCAATTTGCTAAAGAGTTAACAGGTATGTAACCTTTACTATATATTATTTCTTTTGAAATGATCTGGCAATGCTACCAAATGGATATTGAGAAGGTAGAAGCACAATCCCTATGCTTGTTTATTGGCAAACGATGGTTCTAAAGAGATCTCTTTAATAAGTAATTCCAGCAAAGCAAAAGCAAATAAAATACCCTGATGTTATACATGAACTATAAAAACTGTTATACTACCAAAAAAGTTGATCTTTTTAGTTTAATAAGAGAAACGAACTTTTAAAAGTTACTTAATAGAGAAAACTTAAATTTTACTTTAAAAGACTTGTTATTCTCAACAGGATAGGAAAAACACATGGCTTTACAAAGAGACTAAAACTACAAAATAAACATATTTCTGTAAGGCCTTAATAAAAAATAAATAAAAAACACAACTAAAACTGATCAAAGTGAAAGGTGATTAAAATATAAGCATTATAATTTAAAATTGTAAAAATATAAATAAAGTGAAGTTACCAAAATAGAAAAATAGGAGTACCTTAGAGAAGCATGGAAGTCCAGAATTCCAGTAATGAAGTACCAGCACCCTTTTGGAGCAAAGGATATCCAATATTGGATACATTAGGGAGGGTAAGAGGAATAGTTTCACTTTACCCACATAACCCCTTCCCTAAGACAGAACTCCTCAGTCTGATTTCACCCATGGAGAAAGTGAGAATAGGTAAGTGAGAGCTTAGCTCATTCAAAATGGATTAAAGACTTAAATGTAAGACCCGAAACTATAAAATGCCTAGGAAAAAATACAGAAAGAAAAAAATCTCCTTGGCATTGATCTTAGCAACAATATTTTAGATATGGCACAAAAATAGACAAGAAACAAAAGAAAAAAATAAACAGTAGGACTATATCAAACCAAAAAGCTTCTGCACAGCAAAAGAAATAGCAAAATGAAAAGGCAACCTACGGAATGGGAAAGAATATTTGCAAGCTACTTATCTGATAAGTGGTTAACATCAAAAAATATATAAGGAACTCATACAACTCAATTAAAAATATTAAAGAATGAACAGAAGACCTCAATAGACATTTTTTTCCAAAAAAGACATATAAATGACCAACAGGTATATGAAAAGATGCTCAACATCAGTTATCATCAGGGAAATGCAAATCAAAACTACAATTTCTCCTCACACCTGTTAGAATGGCTATTATAAAAAAAAAAAGGCAAGAGATACCATGTGTTGGTGAGACTGTTAAGAGGAAATCTTTGCACATTTTTGGTAAAAAGGTAAATTTGTACACCCATACACCCATTTTAGAAAATAATATGGGGTTTTCTCAAAAAAATTAAAAATAGAACTGCCATGTGAACCAATAATGCCACTTCTGGGTATATATCTAAGGAAAATAAAATCAGAATTTCACAGAGATATCTACACCCCATATTCATTGCAGTACAATTTATACTAGCCAAGACATGGAAACAGTCCGAGTGTCCATCAATAGATGAATAAATAAACAAGATGTAGTATAGATGCACTATTATATACTTACGGCTAAATAAAATATCATTCAGCCATAAAAATAAATGAAACCTTGCTGTTTGCAACAACATGTATGGACCTTTTTGGTATTATGCTACGTGAAATAAGGCATAGACAGATAAATACCATATGATCTCACTTATATCTAGAATCAAAATAAGCTGAACTCACAGAAACGGAAAGTAGAATGGTGGTAGCCAGAGGCTGGCTGGGGGTGGAGGTGGAGAAAATGAGGGATGTTGTTCAAGGGGTACAAAATTCCAGTTAGAAAATGAATAAATTCTGGGGATATAATATACAGCATGATGACTATAGTTAGCAATACTATATTATACACTTCAAAGCTTTTAGGAGAGTAGGCCATAAGTATTCTTTCATTAAAATTAAAAGGTAAATATATAAAGTAATCTATATGTTAACTACACTTATTGTGGTAATCATTTCACAATGCATATATATATATATATATAAATATATATAAACATGACATATATACCTTAAACTTATGCTATGTTATATGTTAATTATATCTCAATAATGCTTGGGGGAAATGGGCCTAAGATCTTAACAGACACCACACCACAGATGACATACAGATGGCAAATAAACATATGAAAAGATGCTTACATCATATGTCATCAGGGAAATACAAATTAAAACAATGAAGCATCACCACATACCTAGTACAACGGCCAAAACCCAAAACTCTGATGACACTAAATGTTGGTGAAGATGCGCAACAACAGAAACTCTAATTCACTGCTGGTAGGAATAAAACATTGTACAGCCACTTTGGAAGACTGTTGGCAGTTTTTTGCAAACTAAACATACCCTTACCATACGATTCAGCAATACAGTCCTTCATATATACCAAAGGAGTTGAAAACATGTCCAAACAAAAACCTGCACATGGATGTTTATAGCCATTTTATTCATAATTACCAAAGCTGGGAAACAATCGAATGGTCTTTCAGAAATGGATAATGAAACTGTTGTACATTCAGATGATACAATATTATTTAGTGCTAAAAAGAAATGAGCTATCAAGCCATGAAAAATCATAAAAGAAACGTAAATGCATATTACTAAGAGAATGAAGCCAATCTGAAATGCTGCATACTATATGATTTTAACTATATGACATTCTGGAAAAGGCATAACTATGGAGACAGTGAAATGATCAGTGTTTGCTAGTGATGTGGGTGGTGGGGGAGATGAACAGGCAGAGCGCAGAGGATTTTTAGGGCAGTGAAAATACTTTGTATAATATTACAATTGTAATTATACATTTGTCCAAACACAAAGTATGTACAACACCAAGAGTGATGTTAAATATGAACCTGGACTAATGTGTCGATACAGAGTCATCAATTGTAACAAATGTACCACTCTGGTGAGGGATGTTGATAATGGGGGAGGCTATGTATCCATAGGGGAAAGGGGTATATGGGAAATCTCTGTTCCTTCCTTTCAATCATAATGTGAACCCAAAACTGCTCTAAAAAATTTCTTTAAGAAAAAAATATAAATATGAAAAACTTAGTTAGATGAGTAACTCTCTAAACAAATGAATTACCATAGTTAATTAGTAAAAATGCAAAATCCTGAGAAGATCAATACATGGGGAAAAATGGAAATGTTTTGAAACAAGTATCATCAAAGAAGTTTCCAAGCCCGGATACTTCTCTAAATTTTAAGTAACATATAATTGCCATGACATAGAAATTATTTTAATTTATAGATGAAAATAGAAGTTTCTCAATTGATTTCATGGAATTTAGACATCTCCATACCAAAACATAACAAATATAGGGAAAAATTATAAAACAATCACATTTTAGAATATATATGAAAAATATTATAAAGTATTAGCAAATAATCTTACTGATTTATTAAATGAATGTAGCTGTGGTTTATTATGCATAAGTTAATAATTCAAAACATCAATAAGATACAGTAGAAAAAACGTGAAAATTTCTATAGCTACTCAAAAGGTATTTGATAAAATTCACTAACTGTTTCCAACTTAAAAAAAGTTCTGAAAGTTTTGAGTAATATAAGATGTGAAAAAACAAACAAAAATTTAAAGGAAGTAACTTATCATTATTTATAGATAATGATTACTGAGGAAACTAGAGAAGCAAGTAGATAAAATATGAGATGGACCAAGAGATGCTAGAAATAGTCAGAAGATATAGTGAAGAAAATTCCATTTCTTATAATGAGTATTAATATTTGCTATATATATGAAATCTCACTACATAGATAATGCATTTTTATTTATACAGACATATGTATATACATATACATATATTAAAAATCAATGCATACAATTAACAATAGAAGAAAAGTGGAATGGCTACATGAGAAAATCTTCAAAATTTTCCTAAAGTAGATTCAATTCTACATTAATAATTATTCCTTGATAGAAAAAAAAGTAGGAAGAATTGCAAATTAACTTAATATTTAACATGTAGGTTAATTTAATTACAATAAAAATATGGCTGGATTTTTTAAAATTTGAAGATGCAATATAAATTGCAAAAAGAAGTTTGAAAAAGTACCAGATCCTAAATATATTATAAAAGAAACAATAATTAAAATGTGTCATATTGACACATTATCCAGATAATGAATATAAAATACTGAGTTCCCCAAATTGATACAGTTTGGATGTTTAAATAAGTGTGATACTGATGAAATATAGGCACCTTCCATTTAACATCAATAATCCATATCTGATAATCAGAAATTCTATGTAAAAATAGCAACCATGACTATTTTCAGTCATTTAAATTGTAAAAAAAATTATAGTGCAATATGCTTTATATAAAATTCACAATTTCCTAAAAGCAAAGTATAATACAGTATAAGTAGCATATTATGAAGCAAAATGCTTAAAACATTACTCCCTCCTTATCAAAAAAAATTGATAACAATGATTGATAACAAAGCATTGCATTTGATTTAGTAATATGGCCTCTGAATTATCTTTGAATAAACATTTAAGTTCGGTGCGGGCTAGGAAATAAGGCTTAGTAAGAATAAATAACGAAACAATTTATTATAGTTAAAAAGTATTTGCAGATATGTGTATATACACACATGTGTACATGTGTACTATATTTAATATAGTAAATGAAATCATTAAAAGTAGAAAAATAGGTAAAAATAACCAGAATCAGTATAAAAAGAGATTTTTTAAACATAAAAGCACAAAGGGAATGATTCATATACTTGACTATATTGAAAATGATAAACTTGTGTGTATTAAAACTCCACAAATTGAATGGCAAGTGAGAGCCAGGAAAAATATATTTGTTACATACATTAGTATATGTAGCCAGCACTTCAGTTATACCTGTTTTCTTTCACTTCCCATTGTTTCCTGGTCATTTAGAACCAAAGTCCTTCCCTTTGTGTCTGGCCATGTGGTAGTAATTGTCAGTAAGTTTGTGTGTTTTGTTCAGTTCGGCAAAGTGGATGGAGAACTGGGGGTTTTGGATCTTTGGCAAAGTGGATGGAGAACTGGGGGTTTTGGATCTTTGAGTGGGAAACAAGGGACAAAAATAAGCCCTCAATGAGAACTGTGATTCAAGTGTATTCTTGAATAAACAAAACAGTCTTTATACTGGGAAGAGTCGCTTCCTCTTATCATTATCTCCTATACTTTATTATGTTTAAAGAACTGTATCTTTTTTCCAGCCTCAAGTTATGTTACAAAAGTTGCCTTACATAGCTTCCGGCTTTCATAATTGCCAAGAAGGCAATTGTGAGGATAAAGTCCATCTTGCTGTACAAAATAGTAAGAAATAGGAAATTCAGGAGAGGCCACCCACAGACAGCGTACCCAGGGATGCTTTGGCCCCTCCGTCCCTGGCGGCCGTCACCCGCTGGAAAGAGGTCAGTCGGGGGACATATGTATATTTCCTGCTTTTAAATTTAATGTTTTGAACATTTTTCCATGTAGATCATATCATTTTTAATATGTTCATAATATTTTATACACATATTACAATTTATATGTAACTGTTCTTCAATTGTTTGGAGTTTGGGCTTTGCACTTAATATATAGTCATAGACTGCTTTGCTAAGTCCCTCTGCACAGGTCCAATAAAATAAAGACACGTGGAAAGAATTTGGTGTGGAACCACCAGGACCACTTTTTACCATCTAATAATCTTTAGTTCACTGTAGGTCCTTAGTATGGCCATAGGATTTTATAATTTTCTTCAATATATGGCTTATATAGAAAACAGGCTGAAGCTCACATCTAATTTCAGCAATCTATTGTAATGCCACATAACCTCTGGAAAATTCTACTGTACAGTAATGAAAGAATGAAAATTAAAATTGCAAAAAAATCTCAATATTATGAACATTGTTTTGACTTTGCAATTTATCTCATAGATCTCTAGGGATCTCACAGACCATAATTTGAGAACTACTGTCTTAAGACAATGAGAAAAATCTTGAAGAGTTCAAAGAAGGGAGCTAGACATGATCAGAGTTTCACTTTTGGAAACGTACTCTGCAGAAAAGAGAATATGTTCTAGAGAAATAATAATAGAATCAGGTAGGCTAGTACTGATTCCATCTAAAAATATATATCTTATTATTGAGCTACCCAGAAAGGGTTTTAAATGATATCACACATGCCAAATATTTATTACAGAGTTAGCCCTCAGTGCTGTTGCTATAGAAATCATCAGCTTAATATGAGTCATCAGGGCAAAATCCAGTTTAGATTTAGAGTCAGAAACAGAGTAAAGTTTAGCAAGAGATGCAAATCCCTTAAAGAATTTGCAACTCATCCAACCAATCGCTCCCCACCCCCAATTATATGCTATTCATCAAAAGAATGGATGGAAGTAAAGATGTGTTTGGTTAAGGACCTGACAAAGAAAGCCCTCGACCAAGAATGACAGTGCATAGAAAATAAATAATAATAGTAAGAATAATAAAATATGAACAAGGAAAATCTTTTAGGATTTACTATATGGTAGGCACTGAGCTAAGGGCTTTATCATTTTAACTTAACCCTCACAACAACCTTATGAAGTAGATAACATTATCATTCTCAATTGGTATTATTATCATCCCCATATCCAGGATGAGGAAACTAAGGGGAGGGGAGTTAGGTAACTATGACTAGGCAAAGGCAAAACCAAGTAACTCAATCACCAAGGTTATAAAACTAATAAAAGGAAGACCTACTTACGTCTGTCTGACTCCAAAGCCTGTGTTTAGCAACTGTGTTTAGCCACAGTGTTTAGCCACTACCACACAGCAAATAATGATGTAGAACAAACCATAAATAATGCCAAATTCTTTATTAAAAGATAAATAAGTGGCTTATACTAGATAAATCCTGATACTTAAGAGTTAAGTAACATTTCTGTCCACCCTAGACAAAAAAGATCTAAAAGAATATAGTTTACTACTGAGATTGGTCAGTAATATTTAGGGTGAAGGTGTATCTTTCTGGGGAACAGACCCATGATAGTTTATATTTTGATCGTTGTTTACAAATTCAAAAATCTACCCATTGATTGGTAGGAAATGTAAGGTAGTGGTTAGGTCTAATCAGACTGCCTGGATTTGAATACCAATTCTATCACATACTAACTATATGACATTGGTTAAGTCACTTATCCTACCTATGCATCAGTTTTGGTGGCCCTAAAATAGAAACAATAATAGTACCTAATTCAAGTCATGATTTTTTTAGAATTAAATGATATAATATGTTCCAAGTATTAATTGGAGTATATCACAGATTAAATCTCAAAATTTAAAAATATCACAGATTAAATGCTCAAAATTATTATTATAATTAAATCCTATCCCAAAATCTCCTCTTTTATTATAGTTATTTAGGCTATTATTTAAACATTTTTAAGGACCTAGATTTTCTCATATGTAAGTAAAGATGTACAAACGGATATCTAAGATTCCTGCCAGTTTCAAATTCCTGTGTTATTATGTTGGCCTAAAAATCACACTCTCCTCTCTATATTGCCACAATCATCAAATACTCATTCAAGTAGGAAGATTTATAGTTCCAGAATCAAACTAACCAGATTAGGGGATGAACTTTTGATAGAATGAACTGGATCTTTTGGCATTTTTTGAATAGTACCTTAATTTGCCAAGCTTACCATACTTTTTAAAGAAAACGTTTAAGTAGAATTGGGTTTACTGAGAGATAAACACTCTAAATGTCAGGTAATTATAATTGTCATTTTACCTGTGACATTGGAAAACATTAACTCCCTGTACTTATAACAATTCTTTTTTTTTTCTTTTAAGGCACGCCCATCAACAGAAGGTACAACATCAACACAATTTCACGAGGTTCTTTTTTACTTTTGTAAACACACACACACACACACACACACACGCACACACACACAAACACCCTACTTGGCTACATGCTGAATTTTATTGTTCCATTTTGCTTAGTTAAGGACAAAGGCTGTCATTTTGAGATTGAAACAGTATCCTTTTGGCTTCTACGGAGAAAGTGATAAACAGTTTACATTATTCCTCACTGGTAATGTAATCTTAGTTGAGTGAATTGCTGTCTCTGAGAGCTGCTGTCTTAAGAGTGGGAGTCGATGCAATTGTTTTATTGATAACCAAGCTACTTGGAATCACTGATATACAAAAACTCAAGTCCTGACTTTACAAGATACACTCAGAGTTATAAAAAACTTTTTTAAATGTAGGCTAAACAGATGAATGCTAGAGTGATCAGGGGTATCACTTCATAAACTATATAAATATCTAACCAATGTACTGTATACCTGAAACTAATATAAAATTTAAAAAAAAAATGTAAAATGTAGGCTAAAGTCTAACCTGGAAAGACAACAACAAAAATTTCAGAATGCTAGAAGATAATGGGGTTAAGGGAAACAGAAAAATTAAGGCAAAGCAGATAATAGGGAGTGAGTTTGTGTTGAGATTACAAGTTTGTCCACTGAGACATTCTGTTCTTAGTAATACCAAGAAGTCATACATGCAATCTTCATCTCAAAATGAGAGATGAAAAAATAAAGAAAGCTTGCTTGCACATGGAATCTCATAGCTGGAACAGGTCTTTGGGACCATCTATCTTACATATTAAGTGACTTTTCAAAGGTCACACACTTAATGATAGAGCTAGGACAAGAATTCTAGTTTCTTGATTTACAATTTATTGTTCTTTTTAGTTTACTATAAGTCCTCAGTAAGTAGAGTCCATACAACATGCTTTTATAGTTTACTTATTAAATAGTTTATTTTTAACAGAAGTTCTAAATTATCAAAATAAGTGAAAGTCCCAGTATGGTAGAAGTACCTAAAATAATATCCAAATCAATTCCTGATAGACAAATTCATTGACTGGTGAATCTATGAAGTGCCAAACTAAAAACCACACTGTACCCATAAAGATACATTATGAACAGAAAACCTTTTCAAGTATACATTAAGAACAGAGAAGAGGGAATCAGAAGTAAAAACAGGAAATATTTACTCAGCCCAGTAATAGGTCAGGAAGACTTCTAGAGAAGGTCATCTATGAATGTGGGTGATGCATTTCCAAATGCTTTGCCTCCTTCTGCTTTGTCTCTTCTTGAGTTAATTCTCATGCTGAAATTCCCAACTCTTATAGCTCTTACTTTATCCTTTTCCTTGTTTACCTCTTTCATTCCACAAAGGATTTGTGCTGGCAGTTCAAGGTGTTGATTTAACCATCAAATCCCATTCTCCTTCATATCAGTTATAAAAGTAGGAGGAGGGGAAAGAAATGTATAGGTTAATATTCTCATGTATATTCTCAAAACAGCTACTACACAGTAGATAACCAATGAATATCCAATAAATATTGGTTACTTGCATACATTCCACTACCAGAGATGAAGTCCTAGGACTCATAGAGGTTATGGAATCTTCTAGAATCCCAATGATCATGAAAATGACTCAAAAATATCATGCCCTCAGATTTTTCTCAGACAAAGCCTTAAGTTACTTATTCACAAACTGTGAAAGTTAGATGCTAGCTAGAATCAAGATATCAGAGAGGATGAGGAAAGAAGGATGAAGGCCATGAGGTAGAAAAAGGACCAAATAAGAACATAAGGAGAATCCAAAAAACTAACCTCAAAATTCCATTGCCAGCTGTTGTTGTAAGTGGCATCAGACTTGCCCTCCCACTGTAAACAGTTATAAAACTGAACAAAGTATATAAAGCAGTTGTTTTCAGGCATTAGACAAAAAAGCTCCACAGGATGCATAGCTTAAAAGAAGAGCAACAGTGAGTAACATGTTCACTCTAGGCTCTCTATTAGTGTACAATTCAAACCTCAACACAGAGATGCAATACAAGCAGGGCATGGCAAGAAAAAATAAAAAAAAAAATACTTAAAAGAAATACAAAAAACTAACTGAAAAGAAAGCAGAAAAAGAGGACTTGGATGAACACAAACACATAAAACAACTAAAATACAATCATTAAATAGAGGAATTAAAATGAGTCATGTCAATAATACATTAAATATTCATGAAAGAAGCACAGTAAGATTCATTCATCAGCAAACTATATAAATATGAGACCCAAATATCTACTGTCTGCAAGTGTTGCACTTTAAATATAAGGGTACAAATAGAATGAAAGCAAAACAATGCAAAAAGAAAGCCAGTGGCTATATTAATATCAGACAAAGCAGATTATGAAACAAAAATAATTGCCAGATATAAATAAAAATGTTACGAGTGATGCAAAGGGTACTTTAAAGGAAGACAATAATATACTAAAAGTATATGATCCTAATAACAAATTTTCAAAATACATGAAGTGAAAACTGACAGCAGCAAAGGAGCAATTAAAAAATTAACAATATCGATTACAGATATTGTACCCATTGTTAACTGAGAGAAATCGCAAAAACTGCTAAAACACAGAAGATATAAACAACACTATCAAGAAATTGGACCTATATGACATTCCTAAAATACTACACTCAAGTAACATCAGAAAACAACTTTTTAACTTCACATAGAATGATTATCAAACTAGACCATATGCTAAGTGATGAAATATATATCATTAAATAAAAATATTTGATAAATGAACAGAAGTGGAATCGCTGGGTCATATGATAGTTTTTTTTTAATTAATTAATTTTTTTATACTGACATTGGTTAATGAAATCCGATAAGTTTCAGCAGTACATATTAACAATAAGGTATATATATTTACATTGTATGTTCACCACCCACTGTTAGATTTCATTCTATCACAAGATATTTGAACCCTTTTACCCTGTGTACCTAAACTCTCCTCCCATCTACCCACCCTCTGGTAACCTCTAGTCTATTATCCATGTCCATGAGTCTGTTCGTTTGTCTTGAGCATTTGTTGCTTTTAGGTTTATATCTCACATATAAGTAATATCATGTGATTTTCAACCTTTTCTGTCTGACTTATTTCACTTAGGCTGATTATCTCAAGGTCCATCCATATAGTCACAAATGGCAGTATTTCATCTCTTTTTATGACTGAGTAATATTCCATTGTATATATGTACCACCGCTTTTTATCCAATTATCTATTGTAGGACACTTCAATTGCTTTCTGTACTGGCTACAGTGAATAATGCTGCTGTGAACATCAGTGTGCAAATATCTTTTTGGATATGGGTTTTCAAGCCTTTGGGGTAAATACCCAGCAGAAGAATTGCTGGATCATATGGTAGATCAATTCTGTTTTTTGAGAAACCTCCATACTGTTTTCCATAATGGCTTTACCAATTTGCAGTCACACCAGCTGTGTATGAGGGTTCCTTTTTTTCTGCATCCTCCCCAACATTTGTTATTCCTTGTCATGTTGATTATAGCTATTCTAAAAGGTGCGAAATGGTATCTCATTGTGGTTTTGATTTGCATTTCTCGAATAACTAGTGGTGTTGAGCATCCTTTCATATATTTGTTGGTCATTTGTATGTCCTTGAGGGAGAAGTGTCTGTTCAGGGCTTCTGCCCATTTTTTGATTGGATCATTTGTATTTTGTTGTTACTGAGTTGTACGAGTTCTTTGTATATTTTGGATATTAGACCCTTATTGATGGTGTTGCTTGCAAATATATTTTCCCATTCAGATCATTGTCTCCTTACCTTGTTAATGGTTTCTTTTGCTGTACAAAAGCTTTTGAATTTGATGTAGTCCCATTCATTTATTTTTGCTTTTACTTCCTTGGCCTTTGAGGTCAAATTCATAAAATTCTCTTTAGATCCAAGGTCTTTGAGTTAAGTTCCTGTTTTCTCCTATGCAATTTATAGTTTCAGGTATTATATTCAGGTTCTTAATCCATTTTGAGTTAATTTTGGTGTGTGATGATAGACAATGGTCTATGAGAAAATTTATTAACTATTTCTCGGCCCCCTAAATTTCTCCATGACCTTCAGCATCTATATCTGTCTTTCATAGTCCAAAAGCCATTCTTTCAGACTGGGAACCAATTTATGTAGACCTGGAAATATGTGCTACCTTCAAGAAGCCAGATAATTTCTGTATCCTCACTTACATTGGATTTCAGTTTCTTTATTATTACATTTATTCTACTATTTCCAGTTTGGATAAAGTTGAATGAGGTGACCAAAACACATTAGCAGGTTGAAGATTTCTGCTTACTTTCCAATCATGCTGTATTCCCCATCAATGATTTCCTCCCACCATTGTGGATAAAGTGCTACAGACAGCACTGAATACTCAGTTGAAGGACTGGAACAACTGACAAGTATTCTGACTCATCAACCATATTCTTTCTTTGGGAATACATTAGTTATGACCTGGCCATATCAGGGCATTAGGGAATTTTTTTCAAAACTACTAGGATAGACGATGATATTAGCAGTGGGAGCACCTTATAAGTCATATAGATTCTAGTTTTAAAATAATTCATGCAATTGCAACAAAAGGAATAAAATGCCTTGGAATAAATCTAGCAAAACATGTGAAAAACCTCTATAATGAAAACTATAAGACCCTATTAAAAAAATCGAAGAAGATACAAAGAAATGGAAAGATATTCCATGTTCTTGGATTGGAAGAATCAACATAGTTAAAATGACCTTAATCCCTAAAGCAATATATAGATTTAATGCAATCCCCATTAAAATCTCATTGACATTTTTTTAAAAGAAATAGAAAAAAAAAATTCTTTAGATTTGCACAGAAGCACAAAAGACCCTGAATCACCAAATGATATGTTGTACTATCATTTTCATTCGTTTCTATGCATCTCTTGATCTCACTTTTTATTTCTTCTCTGACCCAGTCATTCCTCAGTAGCATGTTGTTTAATCTCTATGTATTTGTAGTTCTTTCTGCTTTCTTTCTACAGTTGATCTCTAGTTTCAAAGTATTATGATCAGTTGGTCTGATTTCAACCCTCTTATGTTTCTTGAGGCCATCTCTGTGTCCCAGTATGTGGACAATCCTTGATAATGTTCCATGTGCACTTGAGGAGAATGTATAAGCAGCTGTTTTGGGATGAAAGGCTTTGTAAATGTCAATTATGTCCAGGTGGTCTAATGTGTCATTTAAGGATGATTTCCTTATTGATTTTCTGTTTGGATAACCAGTCCATATTCGACAGTGGGGTATGTAGGTCCCCTATTACAATAGTGTTTCACTCTGTTTCTCCCTTTAGCTCTGTTAGTAATTGCTTTACATATTTTGGGGCTCCCTGATTGGGAGCATAGATATTAATAAGTGTTATATCTTCTTGGTGCATGATTCCCTTTATCATTATGAAGTGTCTCTCAGTATCTTTCTTTACCTTTTTTATTTTAAAGTCTATTTTGTCCAATATTAGTACCACTACTCCTGCTTTTATCTGAATACCATTTGCTTGAAAATCACTTTCCACCCTTTCTCTTTGAGTCTATATTCGTCTTTGGAACTGAGATGTGTCTCCTGGAGGCAGTATATAGTTGGGTTTTGTTTTTTGATGCAATCTGCAACTCTGTTCCTTTTTATTGGGGAGTTCATTCCATTTACATTTAGGGTGATTATTGACATATGAGGTCTTCTTATATCCATTTTATCTTTTACTTTCTGGTAGCTCAGTGCTTCCATTGCTTCCTTGTCCTTGTGCTTCTGTTTTCTTTATTTTGGTTGGCTTTTGTGGGTTTGCCCTCCGGTTCTTGTTTTATATTATATACTTCGGTTTCGAATCTTTGGCATGTGGTCACCATTACGAATATGTAAATCATGGTGAGATATGTAGTCATCCATTTTCCTCTGCATGTGCCTACCTCCATTCACCTTTGCGAATTTGGATCTTTGACTCTTCCCCTTTTAAATCATTGTTATCTCAGTTTGACCCTATATATGCTGAACATTCATTACTATCTTGCTATAGCAAATCTCTTTTTACCATTTATGCTTATAATGCCTTATTCTTAGTAAAGTTCGCACTCCTACACATCTATCAGCCTGCTGTTCGACTTACTCCTATTTTTTTTTGTCATTTTATTTTTGGTGAGCTGACCTCTTTCAGTATTTCCTGTAGTGCAGGTCTCATAGTGGAGAATTTTCTCGATTTTTGTATTTCTTGAAACATCTTAATTTCTCCTTCATTTCTAAAGGGGAGCTTAGCTGGATACATTATTCTTGGCTAGTAGTTACTTTCATTTAATAGTTTGAATATTTGATTCCACTCCTCTCTGGCTTGTATGATTTGTGCTGAAAAGTACGATGATAATCTAATAGGTTTTCCTTTATAGGTTATCTTCTTCTTTTCCCTGACTGCCCTGAAAATTCTGTCTTTGTCATTGATTTTTGATAATTTTAATAAAACGTGTCTTGCTGAAGGCCTTTTTGGTTTCAGACAATTGGGTTTTCTGTTGACTTCTTGAATTCCAAGCTCCAGCTCATTTCTTAAATTTGGGAAATTCTCATCAACTATTTGACTGAAGGGCTTTCTAAAACCTGCAACTTTTCATCCCCTTTGAGAATGCCCATTATTCTTATGTTTCCTCTCCTGATAGTATCAGCTCATTCTTGTATTTCTCTTTCACTATTTTTCACTCTTCGGTTTCTCAATTCTTCCTTCTGATTTATTTGTAGATGTATGTCTTCAATATCACTGATTCTTTCCTCCATTTGGTTGATTGCATTTCCCAAGCTTGCTATTTCATTTTTCAGTGTGTTCTTCATCTCCAGAAGTTCTATTTGGTTCTTTTTGAGGGTATCAGTATCCCTGATAAAAACCTATTCTGCTTATCTAGTTGTTGTTGTTGTTGTTGTTGTTGTTTTTAATTCCTGAAATTGTTGTTATGAATTGTTTTGTATCTTAGTGAGTTTTTTCAGAAGTACCATCCTGAATTCTTTCATTTATGTCATATATTTCTATGTCTTTAAGCTTATTTTTCTAGAGATTTTTCTCTTTCTTTCTGAGATGCCTTTTCACCTTGGTTGTTCATGGTGTTTAGTAGACTATTTCTCCCCCTGGGCATTAATGGAAGTTTATTTTGCTTTTTTTCCAGAAGAAGATTTATCATATAAAGGTCTCTCTTTAGCCTGTTGCAAAGAAGGCGTTTTTCTATTGCTTTCCAGTTGGTGACATCTATCCTCTTATATCCCTGCTTTCTATAGTCTTAATAATGCGTTGTTTTTCTTATTGATATTCAATCACACTCACTATCTTCAGTCTTGGTTCCTGTCATATTAGCGACAGTTTCGGTAGTGTTTGCTCAGATTCCTCTTGGGCTCCACAGTATTTGGTTGGAAGATATGTGGGGAGGAGCCCTCTGGGTTTGGAAATGGGCCTGGGGCTCAGCCTCACGTTTTGCAACCAGGGCTGGTAGTAATCAACTGTTTTTTTCTCTGTCATCCCCACTGTCTGCCATCCCCACTTCTCTGCTTTATGCCCTGAACCCTGGGCACTGGTACGGGCTGGTTGGAACTCACAGCTACTTCAAGAGGGCTGTTAAGGTAACAAGCTGCACCTTCACCCTTCACTCTCCTTCTGCAGGTAGCTCTGGCTGCAAAAGGCAGCTTCTTTGTTTCTCCCAGTCTACTGCCCTACTTCGGAGGTTCTGACCTGTGGTAGCTCTTATGTGCAGATCCCGCACTCAGACACAGTGATGTGCAATTTGAGTGGTTTTTTGTTTGTTGTTGTTGAGTTTTAGATGTTCGGTTCATTGTTGTTTCAAGGGCAGAGTTCTGGGGACTTATCTCACTCCGCCATGTTTCCAATGTCACTCTCATATGATAGTTTTATATTTAAATTATTTTCAGAATTCTCCTACTGTTTTCCATAGCAGCCGCACCAATTTGCAATCCCACCAACACTGCACAAAGATTTCTGTTTCTTCACATCTTTGCCAACACTTGTGAAATCTTACGAGGTATATTGCCTGATAACAGTGGAATTTAATCAGAAGTCAATAATTTAATGTCTAGGACATTTTCAATGTTTAGAAATTAAATATCACACACCTAAAATAACCCACAGATCGAAAAAAAAATAAAATACTTCAGCTTTCTTTTCCAGTCAAGATAGTGGAGTAGGGATACACTGTGCTTGCCTCCTCTCATGACCAAATCAATCTGGGTAACACTGGTCACCCCACCCTGGTGATTCCCTGAACCCCAGGCTTTCTCAGCTTGCAGGCCCACCCAAAGTGCTTCTAATGGCTTTTCCATACAAATGGCCTGTCTTAGCTCATGGCTGAAAACTTTTCTAAAATCTCTCAAAGGTTCATAAAACCTATAAAAGAAGCATCTGGCCTTGGCATGCCCTGTACCACTTGCTTAATGGCTTGGCCTCTTGAGGTACCTCCAAAATCAGCACGGATGGTGGCCAAATGCACATTGTTTTGTGGCTTGTGCCAGGTGGCCCTGGGCAGTGCACAGGCTATGGCTGAAATTGTACTGTGGTGGAGCACCTCAAAGGAGGCACTGGAGAAGGTGTGCATGATGGCCAGCTAAGGGCTATGCTGGAGCAACACCCAGAGCCACATTTGAGGATGACAAACTCAAAACGTAGACCGTACAGGCACCAAAACCCTGATAAAGTGAATCATCTTCCATGGAGTCAGCCCTTGCACAACATCTCCTCCACTGTAGTCATTAACAGTCCTCACAACCAATTAGCCTGAGTGTCATTCCCTCACACTGACATGCAAACAGCAACCAAGGATCAAATGAAACAGGAGGGCACATACAACCCATAGAAGGGACACATCTAAAGCACCTGGATCAGGTGACAAAGGAGATGTTGCCACTGGGCCCCACAGGACACCTACTATATTAGACCATTTTACTAAGACCCAGAGATATAACAATCCTACCTAATACATAAGAACAAACAAAGGGAAGCAGGCAAAGTGGGAAGACAAAGAAACATATCCCACATGAAAAAAACAAAAACAAAAACAAAAACAAATAAAACAGAACAAACCTCCAGAAAAATAACAAAATGGAGATAAGCAATCTACGAAATGCAGAGTTCAAAACACTGCTTATAAGGATGCTCAATTATCTCTGTGAGAGCTTCAACAAAGATAGAAAACATAAAAATCAAGATAGAAAACATACAAAAGAACCACTCAGAAATGAAGAATACAATAATTGAAATAAAAAAAATGCATTAGAGGGAATCAACAGTAGATTAGATGAAGCAGAGGATTGAATCAGTGATTTACAAGATAAGGTAGCAGAAAACATCCAATCAGAGCAGTAACATGAAAAAAGAATCCAGCAAAATGAGGATAGTTTAAGGAGTCTCTGGGACAACATCAAGCTTACCAAAATTTGTATCATAAGGATACCAGAAGAAGAGAGAGCAAGGAATGGAAAACTTATTTCAAGAAATAATGATGGAAAACTTCCCTAACCTAGCAAAGGACACAGACATACAAGCGCAGGAAGTGCAGAGAGTTTCGACCAGGCCCACGCCAAGACACATCATAATTAAAATGACGAATGTTAAAGACAAGGAGAGACTCTTAAAAGCAGCAAGAGAAAAGCAATTAGTTACCTACAAAGGAACTCCCATATGACCGTCAGCTGATTTCTCAACAGAAACTTTGCAAGCCAGAAGGGACTGCCACAAAATATCCAAAGTGATGAAAATCAATGACCTATAACCAAGATTACTCTACATGGACAAGTTATCATTTAAAATCAAGGAAAGATAAAGAGCTTCCCAAACAAGAAAAAGCTAAAAGAGTTCATCATCACCAAGTCAGCATTACAAAAAGAAGAAAAAAAAATGTTAGAGGAACTTCTTGAAGAAAAAAATAAAAATATGGATAATAAAATGGCAATAACTACATATCTATCAACAATTACTTTAAATGGATATGCATTAAATGTTCCAGTCAAAAAGTAGGGTAGCTGAATGGATTATAAGACCCTTACAGAGGCTGTATACAAGGGATTCACATCAGACTGAAAGACATACACAGACTAAAGGTAAAGGAGTAGAAAAATATATTTCACAAACATGGAAATGACAAAAAAATGCTAGAGTAGCAGTACTTATACCAAATAAAACAGACTTTAAAACAAAGTCTATATCAAGAGACAAAGAAGGACCCAGTAATCCTACTTTGGGGTATTTATCTGAAGAAATCCAAAACACTACTTTGAAGGGACATGTAAATCCATATGTTTATGGCAGCATTATTTACAATAATCTAGATATGGGGGCAACCTAGGTGTTCATCAGTGAATGAATGAAAAAAGGTGGGTGATACATATATACAGTGGAATATTATGCAGCCATAAATGAAATCTTGCCATCTGCAACAACATGGATGAAGTAAGTTGGACACAAAGATAAATGCCATATCATTTCACTTATATGTAATATCTAATGAATAAAGCAAAGAAAAACTCATAGATACAAAGAAAATTTTGATGGTTGCCAGATGGGAAGAAGTTTGGGGAGGTGTGTGAAAAATGAGAAGGGATTAAGAGGTACAAATTAGTAGTTACAAAATAGTTGTGGGGGTGTAAAATATAGCATAAGGAATATAGTCAGTAATATTATAGTAACTATGTTTGGTGTCAGATGGGTACTAGATTTATCAAAGTGAACACTTTATAAGTTATATAAATGTCTAATCACTATGTTATACACCTGAATATAACACTATATGTCAACTATAATTGAAAAAGTTTTTAAATTTTTTTAAAGTAAAAAAGGTAAAGATGAGTTTTAGGGAAGATGTGGAGTAAAGGGAACCCTCGTACAGTGTTAGTGGGTATGTAGTTGGTACAGCCATTATGGAAAACAGTATGGCAGTTCTTCAAAAAAATTAAAACTGTAACTACCATAAGATCCAGCAATTCCACTCCCGGGTATTTATCCAAAAGTATCGAAATAAGAATCTTAAAGAAACAGTAACACTCCTATGCTCATTGCAGAACTTTTCACAATTGTAAAG
>NW_006441948.1:429995-432314 GCF_000325575.1 Pteropus alecto
TTCCTTGCAAAATATTACTTGACAAAATTGACCCAAAAGAAATAATTGAATTCTATTTTTAAGAGAATATAATAAAAGTCATCAAATTTATCTAGACTCAAACAAGTTCACTGATGGATTCTATTAAATATTTAAAAAATAAATAATATTAATATTACATAAATCTCTTTGGAAAAAAAAAGAGGAAGAGAGATCACTTTACAAAACATTTTATGAAGTCAGTATTACCCTAATTCAAAAACCTGACAAAAACATTACAAGAAAACTAAAATCCAATACCTCTCATGAAAATATAAAAATTCTTAACAAAATATTTGCAAATAGAATTCAGCATACACAAATGTGTAATGCATCAAAGAAGACTGCAGTTTATCCGCAAATGAATGATTTGTTCAACACTTGAGTATCAATTAATGTAATGTACCACATCAAGTAAAAAAGGAGAAAGAAACATATGATCCTCTCAATAAATCAGAAAAATTATTTGACAAAATTTACCAGCCATTTATGATTTTCAAAAAAACTCAGCATATACACACTTATATACACAAGTACACACACACACATATAATGAAATATTATTCAAACATAAGAAAATGAAATGAAATTGAAATTCTATCATTCGTGACAACATGAAAGCACCTTGAAGGCATTGTGCTAAGTGAAATAAGTCAGAGAAAAACAAATACTGTATATGCTCACTCATATTTGGAATCTAAAAGAAAACAACCTTACTGTTAAAGCGTACAGCTGAAACTTATTGGATTTTGTTAACCAATGTCACCATAAAAAAATAGTTTTAAAAAGATTAAAAAATAAAACAAAACAAACAAAACAAAACCAAAAACACTAAGCTCATAGAAAAAGATTAGATTTGTGGTTACCAGAGGAGGGGGTGAGGGGAGGGAGCATTGGAGTAAGGTGGTCATAACATACAAACTTACAGTTTCATAAGATAAGAACAAAGGAAGTAATGTGCAACACAGTGACTATAGTTAACAATGGCGAAAGTTGTTAAGATAACTCATAAATGTTATCACTACACTCACAAAAATGGTAATTATAAGAGATGGAAACATTAACTTTATTATAATAATCATTTTGCAATATATACATGTATCAAGTCATCATGGTGTATACCTTAAACTCACATGTTATATGTCAATAATAATTATGTAGCCTGGTGAGGGGAAGATGTTCAAGGACATTACTTATGATAAAAATGAAAATGAAAACCACAATCTTATAAGCACTGCACACCTACTAAAATGGCTCAGATGTATAATTAGGTCTCAAATAGCAAATGCTGGCAAGTTTGTTGAGCAACTAGAACTACCATATGTCACTGAAGGGAATGTAAAATGATACAATTATACAAAAACACTGGCAGTTTCTTATAAAGTTAAGCATACATCTTCCCAAGTTTGGGTGTATGCTGTTATTTACCCAACAGAAATTAAAAAAAATATGTCCACAAAAATATTTGAACAATAAATGGTGCTGAGAAAACCAGAAAGCTGCCTGCAAAAGAATGAAACTAGACTGTTGTCTATCACCATACACCAAAATTAACTCAAAATGGATTAAGAACCTAAATATAAGACCTGAAACTATAAGTTGCATAGAAGAAAACAGGAACTAAACTCATGGACCTTGGACTTAAAGAGGATTTTATTGATTTGACCTCAAAAGCAAAAGCAAGGGAAGTAAAAGCTAAAAATAAGTGAATGGACTACATCAAACTAAAAAGCTTCTGCTCAGCAAAAGAAATCATCAACAAGATAAAGAGAGAACCATCTGAATGGGAAAATACATTTGCAAGCAACACCTCCAATAAGGGCCTAATATCCAAAATATACAAAGAACTTGTACAACTGAATAACAACAACAAAAAAACACAAATGATCCAATCAAAAATGGGCAAGGGACCTGAACAGACACTTCTCCCTAGAGGACATACAAATGACCAACAAATATATGAAAAGATGCTCAACATCGCTAGCTATTCGAGAAATGCAAATCAATACCACAATGAGATACCATCTCATACCTGTTAGAATACTGTTATCAACAGGACAAGTAATAACAAATGTTGGAGAGGATACGGAGAAAAAGGAACACTCATACATTGCTGGTGGGACTGCACACTGGTACAGTCACTATGGTAAACAGTATGGAAGTTCTTCAAAAAACTAAGAGTCAATCTACCATATGATTCTGCAATCCCTCTACTGGATATTTACCCCAAAGGCTTGAAAACCCATATCCGAAAAGATATTTGCACACCAATGTTCATAGCAGCATTATTCACGGTGGCCA
>NW_006441948.1:432898-437214 GCF_000325575.1 Pteropus alecto
ACCATAAAAAATGAAAAATTAAATATTAAAAAAATACTTGAACAAGAATATTCCTAGTAGTTTTTGTGAAAAAAAAAATCAAAACTGAAAGGAACTCAAATATCCATCAACAGAGATATGGATAAACAGATTATGGTACATTCATATAATGGAATACTATTCAAAAATGAACAATCTATATTCACAACATGAATGAATCTTACCAACATATATACTATCTTCCAGTATGTGAATAGCCTTGTAAGATAGGGGTCCCTTCCTTAGGTCCTAGTAGCAGAGAGGCAAAATCATGGGATTTGCTTTGATAGCATGCACAGAGAGGTTACAGAGCAACTGAGCAAATCAATGCTAATTCCAAGTCAATTTCATTGTTCCCCAGCTTTCTCCACACCTTGCACCTCTAAATCTCTTAACACAAAAACTGTAGTATTATCCTCTGTTCTGTGTTAAAACAGTGCTGATTTATAATTTCTGCCAGAATCATTTATAACCTTCCTTTAGAGAATGATTATTTTTTGAGGAGTGACACTGCATTTTCATGAGAGAGAATGATTTCAAGCAATGCATTTGAGTGTGGCTTTAGTGTTGCGGTCTCATTTTGTGAATTAAATTCTCAGGTGTGCACTTAGGCTTGGACTATCTAGAAGTATAGTGGCGAATGTTTGGCAATGGGAAAGAACTATATATGCAGACAAATGACACAGAGCAACTAAAAAATTATACTGTTTTGAAATTATATGGGGGGCGCTTACGGTTTTAAGCTCTTGTCAAAAGTTTCACATCAAAATTGTGCCTTTTAAGTCATCTAAAATGAATTCTTGCTAGAGATAGTAGCAAGTTAATTAGCTTCTCCACTGGTAATCTTAAAAGAGAAAACAAGCTTGTCCATATATAAATCTTTCTCTCTCATATCTCTTCCATACAAGCCAAAAATCCCACACATGTCAATAATACAAATATTCTGAAAGACTGGGCAAAGAATTTGACCAAAAACCACAAAATATTATGAACAAATGGCCAATAAGCACACACGAAAGCATGCAATACATCACTATTATTATTCTCTCACATACAAACAGCAAAGTAAACCCATAATAATTATAGTATTAAGAGGGAGAGATCTTAAGTGAGTAGATGGAGAGCTAGAGGGAAACTCTTGAGGGCTAGACTATTGGTGCCCAGGAGGAAATTCTTCACTATTGTGCAGATGACTGGTGGGGAAATCCTAGATAGCAGGCTCATGGTGGTCCAAGCAGAGAATTCTCATCTGGGAAGTAAGCTAGGGAGGAAATCTTGGCCTACATGCATCAATGTGAATTAGTGCACCCAGTGGGGCTCAAGAAAACTCTTGGGTGTACCTGGGGTGCAGTATTGGGGCCAGAAAAATTTAAGCAGATCATGAGGCTGAGAAAAGAATTGTTGAATGGTCAGCCTCCAGGACTGGAAACACTCACCCTGGGCTGGACTATGTGATTCCACTCTACTGGGACTGATGAAGCCTACATAGTCAGAAGTATGATTATATACACATGAATTGTGTTGAAACTGATGCACCGCTCAGATCCCTCTTCAGAAGACTTATTGCTCCCAGCTGCTGCAAGTGGTATTTGAAGACAGCTTTTGACTGCAGCTTGATAGCTGCCTTACCCAAGGCCATACCTCTTTCCAGGTGACTCACATTCAGGATATGATTCATGGGAAATATGTAGGGGATGTTCTGTAATTTTATCCTGATTGTAGTGGTGGTCACATGACTATAAACATTTGTCAGAACTCATCAAATTGCACTTTTAATATTATTGAATTTTATTTTAGGTAAATTGTATCTCAAAACTGATTTTTAGTAAAAGGCTCCTTGCTATAAGAGTTCAGTCTCAAAACAAGTGTCTTAGTGCTCTTTCCAAACCTATCACCACCTAATGCCCTATACGTAGAAAGTTTGGAGCTTTCACACCATTAATGCTTGTTTGCTTAGATATATTACTAACTTTTCACTTAAGAATTTTTTTCTTAGGTTTCACAATTTAATGTTTTTTTTCCATCTTTTCTCTAGTTTAAAAGTTATGATGTTTAAAATAAAACAAACAAAAGTTTAAACTGCGCATATGTTCAACAGAAACACTTTGGTCATTCAGCAGACGCAGGCTCTCCAGAGCCAAGAGAGTCACACAATGAGTGTCAATAATCCCCCTACCCAGTGTCCCATTATCACTCATCAATAGCAGTAGCAGAAGTAACAGGAAGAATTTATCTTCTACGACATGTCATAGAGTATCCTTGGTTTGAAAAAACTCATAAAATCTAAAATCATTTTAAATGGAAGATGTAAATATTGAGTTTTTCTAAAATCTAAAATATATAAACTGAGAATGTATAAACCAAGTGATAGATGTAATTCAACTAGAGGAAAGTTTAATAATGAGTCATTATTCTGCCTAAGGTATTATCAACTTGCCAAATTCAAAAGAACCTTCTCTAAAGCAGTTAGTGTCAAATCCATGATGTGAGAGGTGATTTAGTTTCAGCAAAACATTGGCCATTATAAGAAATTAACATTGACAATTTAGTTGTAATTTGAGTTGTATTTAATATGTAGATTTGTTTTGATTTTATAGTTGCATAAGAATTATAAGTATAAGAAATTAATACCTAATATTGGGTTTGGACATATTAAAGCAACATTATACTAAAATAATTTAACTATAATGATTAAATTATAATAAAAAAAATTCTAATCTGAACAAGGTTTTTACTTCATTTTTCTCAGGTGCCTATACTTTAGCCCAAGTAATTCTTAAACCTAATTATAGTTAATTAAAAAGTCTGCTAAAAAGGGAAATTCCAGTGCCATTCCATATTTAAATCTGAGATTGATTTTTAAGATTATCCCCAAGTAAATTTTTACCAAACTCTCCAGGTGATTCTGATAACTTAGAATTTGGAATCATTAAACTGTTAGTGATGGTGTTCCTCTCTAGAATATTTTTCTATTTCTGTATGTTGAAATCTGGCTCATTCTTCAGGGAACATTTCAAACTCAACCACCAATGTGGTGCCTTTCTTCATGATATCTCCCATTATGACAGAAAAGGGAAGCATCATTCCCAGGGCACAGGAGGGTACTGGGATATGACAGCCAGCACAGAATTAGAAAAAGAGCTGTAAGTTTTACACTGGTATTTCCCAATAGAGTTTGTGTGCTTGGATAGCTGCAAGAGCTGTAAACTGGGTAAAAACAAAACAACTTACAAGAGGCCTCTGATTTATACAGACTTGAATTCCAACCACCTGGTAACCTTATTTTGGAAGGAAGATTCGAAGCTACTTCATATACATAATCTATGATTAAAAGGAGAAAGTAGTTATTAGAAGGCTGCTGCACAGGTGAGTAAATGAGTGAGGGTGTAAAATACTAAAAAGAACTTACCTATGGTTGAATAAGAGAGGAGAAAGAGGTTGGGACTGTAAGGAAGGTAAGAGCTGTCATATCCTAGGCCAGCATTTTGTAATGTGTAGTCCCTGGATCACCTACATGAGCACCATTAGGATTCTGGGTAAAATCCTAGCTCTTCTAAATTAGATCCTTTGGGGGTGAGACTTAAGAACTTATAGTTTAAGAAACTTCCTAGGTGTTTGTGATAATAAGCCATATTTGATATACACTGGATTAGAGTTCCCAGGTACCTTCTCTTCCCTAGTACTAATTTCCTAGTACTCTAGTACTAATTATTTCATCTCTTATGGCTGACCTTCCAAAATGAAGCATTGTAAAATTCTGTAAACAGAGGGAGTGTTTATAGAATAGTCCTCCATCACAAATATTTCTTATTACCCATCCATTGTTATCGACCAGCTCAATGACTTACCTGTTAGAAGCAAGAGTGAGAAGCTCCAAATAAGTGAAGAAGAGAGTCATCTGAATGCATGAAGTATTTATGGTTTAGTGGGGCTCCAGCAAGCAGAAGGAATAGCTATATCTACTGATTCTCTCAAGCCTCTCTTAATTCAGCCTGCACTGCAAATTATTGTGTTCATTCTCTTTTATTGGCATGGACAATAATGACATGCCTGGAATAGAGTAGGAACAAAATATATGTGCTGAATATAGGATTGCCACATAAAGTATAGGACACCCAGTTCACTATGAATTTCTGATAAAAGACAAATAAAATTTAGCATCAATTATATCCCATGAAATATCTGGGACATATTTATATTTTAACTGTTGTTTATTTGCTAAACCTGGCAAAACATAGCTGAACAAGCAAGAGAATGAAGAAGGAAGTGTCTCTAATTTGCCTCTTCACTAACTTCAC
>NW_006441948.1:437241-456204 GCF_000325575.1 Pteropus alecto
AGAAGTAGTATTGTTTCATAGAAAGTTTTAGAGTCAAGATGATGAGTTTTGCTAACTTAGTAAGTGACCTTGGAAGAGTCCCTCACTTGGCCTTATTTCCCCATATATGAAATGAGAGAATTAAACTAGATGATTTCTCAGCACCCTTCCTACTCTGAGAGTCTGGTGTTTTATCACCTTTGGAAAGCTGTCCATGTACTGTGCTTTCCATATATGTTTGAGAGCCTATAAACATATTTGATAATAAATCTCCAAGTAGGAACGTAGCATACAGGGCTATCTCTATAAAGTATTTGGCTATATTTGTCATTTTGTCAACCCTCATTGTAATAAGTAAGAAACCACTTGACAGATCAATCACCAATCCCCCTTGAAACTGTAACGTGGAAAGGCACATTGCTTGAGCAAGAACTTGGGGTCTGTGTGACCTGAGAGAGAACCAAGTAAAGGTTTTTATCTCCTTCTGCCTTTGTTACTTTCCATTTTTTGCAGTTCCTATTTTTTAAAAACATTCACCTTGAGCTAAATCACTTGATTGTACTTTTTTTTTTCTTTCCTTCCATCCCAGGAAGAGTTTTAACCTAATCCTCCTACTATCATCTGGGAATGAAAATTACATATATGCTCCCATCCTAGTAAGAAGTTAAATTAATGAGGAAAGAAGGGTGTCACTTTGCCAGTATTCATTTTTACACTGTCTCTCCAGAGAAGAATATTAATGTTATCATCCATGGTCATGAATTTGCTTGCATTTTCTTCACCAAAAACAATTTCATTATCCAATAAACCCCATGATTTTCAATTCTAGTCTGTGTTAATTGATTTTTCCCTATTTATATCTTCAGCAACTGGTCCAGCTTTTCTCCAGATAAGGTAGATTTCATTTTCAAGTCTTCATTATATTCAGAACTCCATTCTGTTTGCAAGTTCTTCCATTACAGCTGAAGATCACGGTTCCCTAACTCTTTTCTATTAAATAATTACTATCTTTATACATGTAATAAATGGTATGACTTCCAGCAAAAAAGTAAAAAAAAAAAAAGGTTAATCTTAAAAGGCAGAATCTTTTCCTCTGAAAACTACTCCAGTCTCAGTATGATGTTTTGCCACATAAATAATATAAATTGTCTTAACTTGTTATTTTCAAGCACTAGTTGAAAGAAGACAGGACAATTGCAAATTGAAACCATTCACAGCATGCTAAGGCTAGATATAGTTAAAAATGGCACAGTTGTAAGCATCTTCATTAATTAGCATCTTATCTACACTTGTCATGAACTATAGTCTTTTGTTTCGATGGGAGTTATTTTTCTGCAAAAGGGGTAATGTTTAATAATAAGCTTAAATATGACAAGTTGTGAAATGCATATCTTGCATTTCCTAAGGAAAATCTATTTTACTTCATTTGAATGCAATATTATGTTCTTCAAAAAGGCTCAAGTCTTAAGCAGATAAATGATTATGAGCCACATTACAACAGAACCCTCATCCAGGCATTTTCTATCAGCTATTATTTATAGACATTAGATGGTGATCTTTAATTAACGTGAACCTCAAGTGAAAAAAATTCACAATACCAATGAAAGAGCCTTGTATGTTATGTGTGGGTTTATAACATTTCAACATCTTCAAATTAATTTAGCCTACAAAATTTGCCTTGATGAAGGGGGTACATGGAAGGGAAGCTCAATATAAAAAAATAAAATCTTCGGTTTTATTTCTTAAACCAGAGTTTCCAAATAATATCCCTCAAATGAGTCACTAATGTGCCCAGAGATTGTTCTCATCTGCCCTCGGGTAGCTAAGTGGGATCTTCTCTTCACTTCAGTGTACCATGCTTATGTTATCATATTCTACGTGTGCTGTGATGTGAAAAAGGTTGAGAAGACTTTTTCTACAACTATGAAGCAGATCAGAATTACCTTCATGCTCCAATACTATAATAATCATTGTCTTAGTGAGTCACTGGTACTCATGAGGGTTTATCATATGTATTATGTGTTGAACTGGATAAAGCTTGAGAACAACCTTACCATACTCTGTGTGTGACTGGGGAGGGCATACAAGAGAAATTCAAGGAAATTTACACTAAAACAAAGATATGATTATGTAAATACTCATTTTGGCCTATAAAGCTGTGTCTTATTCCTCTGTCTCTTCTCTATCCCTGGTTTGGTCATATACCAAGTATCCAAAGAGAAATTGTTATTGAATATATTGGCTTAAAAATGAGATCCCACTGACCTACAAAAGAATGTTGTTGGCCCAGGCATTTTCAGAGAGGCCAGTGTATAGCAGATGCTGCTTAGGAGGTAGGACATAAGTTCCTGACTGAAAGATTTGACTGGACAGGCTGAAGTTAAGATTTAAAATAATTACTCTCCTATGTCTTATTTGTCTTTCTTTTCTTTTCCCCTGTCTTCACTCCTTTATTTCCTTCACTTAGCAGTACCCTGTTCCTCCCTTCTTTTTCTCCTTTCCATACTCTCTGTTTTTCTCCCTTATCTTCCATAGAAGGTCTTCACTGGTATTTGTTAAGGTGGTAAGTTCATCAACTCCTTTTTATTATCCTTTTTCCTGGCTTGCGATTGGGAAGAAAAGCAGGCTTAACTAATAAATGTCTTTCATGCTATTTCAATAAATAATATTAGTGAAATTCACTTGTTTCTTTTGCATAGAATGATCTGCTCACAGATATTTGCATGGCTCACTTACACACTTTCTCCAGGTCTCTGCAAAACAGAGAAACCTTTCTTTGCCACCATATATTAAAATAGTACCACTTCACCCTACTCATCATTTTTATCTAGCTTTTTACTCTGCTTCTTCATAGGACTTACTACAATCTGAAATAGTAGATGACTGTGTATGTATTTGTTTATCACTTTTCTCTCTTAACTAGATTGTAACATACGCACGGGCACTTTGTTTCATTCATTACTTTATCCACAGTTGCTAGCACATATTTAACATTCAGTAAATATTGGTTGAACAAATGAATAAACATCTACATTTATAAGCATAACAATATGAGCTCCAAGGCTATATTTTAATAAAACCCTCTCAGTCCTATGAATAATTTGAACCATGTATTTGTTTTCTATTTGCATAAGTATTATTAGTAAGTGAATTTGTTTACAATCACAAAAGGGGCAAAACTCAGGGAGTGAATTAAAATGTCACCATACCCAAGAAGCTTCCCTCAATATAAGACTCTTCAAAGAGATGTTTCCAACTTTGTAATTCATATGGCATCGTGTACCACTTAAAATAAGCTACCCCATACTATGTATTTTTACACAAGCATGTGTCTCATCCTTTCCTTTGGCTAGATTATAAGCCTTTTATAAGAGCAGAGAACATGTCTTATATAGTTCCTTATCTTTCACTCTGTGGCACAGTATCTTTAATATATTAGACAGTCACTAAATGTGTGATACGTTTATTGCTTATTTGCTGTTTATCACCCTAATGTGGGTATCAGGGAATGCTTCCATTACCTAGTCTGTCCAATGAAGGGTATAACTAAGTCATTTCTAGGGTCTTTTTTAATCTGATTCTCTATGGTTCTATAGCCAATATACGTTCAAAACATATATCTCTTCTTTAGAAGGCTTTCTTTTTGTTCGACTATAAGGTGGAAGCATTTCTACTTAACTCTTAACAAAAGAATGTTTTATTAAATTGATTAAAAAATGGCAACTGTCTGAGATGTCAAGCTGAGTGAAATAATGAGCTTAGTTAAAAATAACTTAACAAATTCATGTATCCTTTTAATACACATAATTTAGAATGAGCTAAAAATGACTTCCATGAAAATGGACCATGCTAAGAAATTGTCTACCACATAATTCTTAATATTTCTACCTTGTTAGATGAGACCTATACTCTACAACAAAGCCATGAAAAAAATTGTTTGATTTTCTAACTAATTAGGCCTTTTTGGTCTCAGAGTTTGAGACTGTTTTACCCTCACTATTCTAGTCTCTATCTCAGATGCTTAACTATCATTTTATTGAAATATATACATGTTGTCTTCAGTCATGTCATGTTGTTCTGTTTGTTTTTACTCTTAATCTCAGCAGTCCCCAGACTTTTGGCACCAGGGACCAGTGCTCCTATGAAAATCTAATGCCTGATCTGAGTTGGAGCTGAGGTGGTGATGCTAGTGCTGGGGAGTGGCTGCAAATACAGATGAAGCTTTGCTTGTTTGCCCGCTGCTCATCTCTTCCTGTGCGGCATGGTTCCTAACAGGCCATGGACTCAGTACCAGTCTGTGGCCCAGAGATTGGGGACCTCTGCTTAATCTCATTCTCTGCTCCTCCTATGACTTCTAGGCAACTTTAGGGGACAAAATGAGGGGTTTTCATCCTAATTCTGTAATAGGGAGTCACTGTTACCAAATAAATCTACTCCAAGCACCTCTCTCCTTGAAGGCAGACACTGGCCATCTCCTAGGACAAACATAATTCATTCTTCTATACCACCTTGTGAGGGAGAACCAGAATTCTCCTCATCCTTATGGAAATGAGAGTAACAGAGTCTATGTCAAGACACTAGCCCTTTAGTTAAGATATGGAACTATCCTAAAAGTTTTCTCTCCATAATTATAATGAAAGTTAAATATTCTCCTTACATGCAAAATCTCATTTCATTCTTATTTTTACCTCAAGAGTGATTTTCACTATAACTATTTTACAGATGTGAAAACTGAGACTCAAAAATATTAAATGACTTACATGTTAATACAGACAGTATTCAAATCCTGGTCTAACCTAACACCAAAGCTCATATTTTTATCATTGAAGTGTATTAGCACTTTGGAAGGAGACCAGCACTGGAATGCATACTCAGCATCTCCTAGACAGGTATTTTTCAAAAGCTCATTCATTGAACATCCACATAGCTTACCTTAATTACTCACCTAGTAATTATAAACTAAAGACATGAGCAAAGATCCCCATGGCAAGAGAGAGACTTTGCTTTGTATAAGGAACTTTCCTATATGATAAAGGTTTTTAGAATATTGGAAAGCACTGTATGATTCTTAGAAACAAAATTATTCTTTGTATGCTTAAATGTATGTGAACATACACATATATATGTGTGTATGTGTGTTTGGGTGAATGTATGTGTGTATATGTATACACACACACACTCACTCACACACACACACACACACACACACATATATATATATAACATCATGCATACTTATATTACACATATATCACACACACACACTATACATATAAAAAGATAGATAGCATGGGCATATAGTTACGTGCCAAAATTATAGGTTACTAAATTATTCCACTAGGTTACAGTCTAATATGTGTAATATTTCCTCTTATTTCTCTATATATTTTCCAATTTGATAATTCTATTAAGGTAAAAATGAATCAAAGGCCTAATATTTCAGTAAAAAGATTGACTCCTTGATAAAATGTATGATGTTTTTCTGAACTATAGTTGCTATGGACCTGCCTTCCTATAGAGGTTTGGGAATAGGCACAGTATAACTGTAATGTTCTACACATCCCCTTTATATATATGTTCAAACTGCTCCCATCACCCACACTGGCACAGACCTTCCAGTATTCTGGTTCTTCCTGTGTCGTGGTAACATTTTATAACACAAATTTTCCCACAATGTTTCACATACAAAAAAAAAATAAAATAAAACTATATAGAGAGAAATATTAATCTTGAATGGTGGAATTTTACACTACTAAACCCCACATACCACTACACTCAAATGAGTTCATTGTAACTTATGTGTATGGTCACTTCTGGTCTCCTGGTCTAGCATACTGTTTATGAATATTTATAGCCTAAAAAAGTATTTTCTAATTTTGACTGAGCATAAGAATCACTAGGGGATACTTGATAAAAATATGTATACTTATACCATTCCTCAAAATAATCGGATTCAGGTCATCTGTGGTGGGATTAGGAGTCTGTAAGAAGCATTCTGAGTAAATCTGATGTTTAGCCAGCTTTGCGAACACTAACCTTACAAAAATCTAGTGAGTAATGATGGTTATTATAAAATATGCACTCAAATTTTGCCATTACTATCTAGGACAAATGCAATCAGGTAGATAAAAATACTTACTTAAACTTTCAAAGCAATTTTAACTTCTTTCTTGCCTAAGTTGAGAGTGAATAATGCTTCCAGTCTGAATTTAGCTCATCTTCTTGGATTGCTGTAATATCTCCACTCATATTTTCTAGTGAGGAAGCAGTTCAATAGTCCTTTGTCAATAAAAAACTGGACTCTTATTACCATAGCTCACTTAGTATAATAGGAACTCTCCTATCATTTGTTTTTAATGGAGTTTAATACAATAAGGAACCAGACACTATTGTATTTTATAGCTATATCCTGATTTATCTAAAACTACTTAAACTTCAGTTTCACAGCAAAACATTTATTTTATTTTTTTGCAACAGGAGCTATTAATTATGTCATCATGTAAAAGCGTACTATTAAGTTAAAATAGATTTTTTTTTCATATAGACAAGGTAATGAACCACAGCTGTCAATTGTAAGCTTATAGAGTGACATCAGAAGCATGATGGTGTGAGGGGTCCCCTTGATCTCTTCCCTTGAAACTACAACAAGTTGAACAGCTATAATGCAATAGAAGATTCCCAGTTTAACATACAAACACTTCTGAGGGATCTGAGCATCAGAGCATCTGAATAGAGGCAAACAGGGGAGAAGGGAAGGGAGAAGAGTGGAGATGTGGACGCAGCCAGGAACTCACCGTGGGACCCAAGGAGAGGGGAGGAATTAGGTTTCGTCATGCATTCTCTGTAGCCCTGAGCATTCTTGTCTGAGTGATCAACATATAGTACGGCAGAACCCAATGATCACAGCAGAGATGGAATACATGGGTGCAAACAGCTGTGTTCTAGCAGCTGTCATTGCCGAGAAGGAAACAAAGTTCCGGAGCCTGGCTAACCCCCCCGATTCTCTCAGAGTTCGCCTCCCCATACTCTCCCAGAGCTAGCAGCTGGCCCCAGACGAAACTATAGCAGGGAATTTTGGGCTACAGAGCAAAGTGTCTGAAGATTTATGAACTGAGGAGACAGCTCCTGAGTGGCAGATGAACACTGCAGCTAAACCCAGGGACAAGGGTGGAGATACAAAGGTCAGGCAGCTGAGCTCTGGCAGTCACCATTACTGGGAGAAAAATAAAGCCATAAACAAACCAGCGACCTCTCCCAACCCACCCATTTGAGGCTAAATCTAGACACCTCAAGCAGAACAATATAGCATCTGGCTGCTGGGGCAGCACCAAGACTTAAGGGGCTTTCTAGGGTCTGGAAACTCCATTGTCCACCACATTTTCCCATAGGGGTGGAGCCCTAGGATTGAGGCAACCTGGTCACAGAGGAAACATGTGCATTCCCCCAGGGGAAAAAAGGGGTCATTTATTGCCCAGCAGAGATCCGGGGGAGGCCTGGGCAGCACAGGAGACTCATGTGCCACGTACTGGAAAACAAAAGAAAAACATCTTATCAACCTGTTAAAGGGGCATCACTTTTAATAATAATAAATTTTTTTAAAAGTAGAGCTTATTCCTATAAATGTCTAGGCAGAGAAACGATCTATCAAATACCATAAATTACCAAGGTAACAAGGCAGCTCAGTAAGAAAATAAAAAATATCTCTAGAAAATAAACTTAAATACATAGAAATACATGATTTAAATGACAGAGAATTCAAGATTGCATGTCTGAAAAAACTCAACAAGATGCAATAAAACTAGGATAAGCAGTTTAATGAACTCAGACATAAATAAAAGAACAAAAGGAATACTTTACCAAAGAGATCGAAACTTTAAAAATGAACCAAATAGAAATTCTGGAGCTGAAGAATTCAATAAAACAGATGATGAATAAAATAGTGAGCTTTGGAAATAGAGCTGGCCAGATGGAGGAAAGAATTAGTGATATTGAAGACAGAAATCTGGAAATGAAGCAGATGGAAGAAGAGAGAGACTTGAGAGTGAAAAATTGAAAGAACTCTGTAAGAACTGACTCTATCAGAAAGAGCAATATATAAATATAAGGTATACCAGAAGGAGAGGAGAGGGGGGAAGGGAACGGAGAGCCTATTCAAACAAATAGTGGATGAGAATTTCCCAAACCTAAAGAAAAAACTAAGTCCTCAAATCCAAGAAGCAAATACAGCACCTAATTACCTCAATCCAAAAAGACCTTTGCAAAGACACGTTATATTAAAACTGTCAAAAACTGATAACAAAGAAAGAATTTTCAAGGCAGCCAAGAAAAATAAGATGGTACCCTACAATATAAATATTTATATAAATATAAATATTCAAACTATTGAAAGAGAGAAATTACCAACCAAGAATAATATATCCAGCAAAGTATACCTTTAGATATGAAAGAGAAGTAAAGACCTTTCTAGACAAACAGAAGCTGAGGGAATTTTCCATCACAAGGCCTTAATTACAGGAAATATTTAAGTAAATTATTCTACCTAAAATAAAAAGATAATAAGATACAAAACTATGACTAAGATGACTAACAGACAGACTGAAGCAGGAAATTGCAACCCTTATTCAGAAGAGGGTATTATACTCTTAAATATTACATAATGGCTAAAAGAGGTAAAACATTTAAAAAAGAGAGAGAAATAGTTGCCGCAACTTGGAAATTAGCTCACAGCATAAATAGGAATAATTTGTGAAAACAAAAACATAAAAGGAGAGAGTATAAAGGTATGAACTTATAAAGGGGGGTGGAGATGAGACACATGCAGAAAAAAAAGGACTACTGTACATATGAAACTTTCCTTTACATAACCTTAATGGTAACCACAACAAAAAAAATCTGGAACTGAGACATGATATGAAACAAGAGGGAAGAGGAAAAAAAACACACATAGAATACCACCAAACTAAAATAACAGACAGAAACAGAAGGGCAAAGAAACAATGAAAATACTAAACTACCAGAAAACAGATTAAATGGTTCATATATTAATTATCCCACTAAATATAAATGGGCCAAACTCACCAATACAAAGGCACAGAGTAGCAGATTGGGTCAAAAAACAAAACCCAATGGTATGCTGCCCTCAAGAGACACATCTCAACTGCAAGGGCAAATATAGACTCAGAGTGAAAGGGTGGAAAACAAAACTCCAAGCAAAAGGCATCCAGAGAAAAGCGGGTGTAGCTATACTTACATCTGACGAAATAGATTTCAAGATAAAAAAGGTAACAAGATAAAAATATTTATACTTCATAATGATAAAGGGGACAATATATCAAGAAGAAATAACACATCAATATATATGGTCTCAATCAAGGAGCACCAATATATGCCATGCATATTCTCCAACCACAATGCTTTGAAATTGGAGACCACTGCAAAAAGAAAGCAGGAAAACCACAGATTTGTGGAGATTGAACAACATGCTACTAAAGAATGACTGGGTCAAAGAAGAATAAAAGGAAAGATCAAGAGATACATAGAAACAAATGAGAATGAAAATACAATATAATAAAACTTTTGGGATACAGCAAAAGCAATAATAAAAGCCTTATCTCAAGAAACAAGAAAGATCTCAAATAAACAACCTAACATTACATGTTAAAGAACTAGAAAAAAAAATGAAGCCTAAATTTCACAGAAGAAGGAAATAACTAAAATTAGCAGAATTAAATGAAATTGAAAACAAAAAGATAACAGAAAAAATTAATGCAACAAAGAACTAGTTCTTTGTAAAGATCAATAAAATTAACAAAACCTTAGCTAGACTCACTAACGAAAAAAGAGAAAAAAAAGCAAATAAAATCAGTAAAGAAAGAGGAGAGGTTATGACAGATATCACAAAAATACAAATGATTATGCAAAATTACTATGAAAGACTAAATGCCACCAAATTTAATAACCGAGAAGAAATGGGCAAGTTCTTAGAAATATGTAACCTTCCTAGACTGAATCATGAAGAACTGGAAAATCTAAATAGACTGATCATCAGTAAGGAAATTGAAACAATCATCAAAAATTTCCCAAATAGTAAAGTTCCTGGATCAGACGGCTTTAGTAGTAAATTCTACCAAATATTCAAAGGTGATTTAACATTTGTCCTTCTCAAACTCTTTTTAAAAACTGAAGAACAGGCAATACTTCCTAACTCATTTTATGAGACCAACATTACCCTGATACAAATACCTGGTAAAGATAACACACAAAAAAAGAAAACTACAGAATAATAACTCTGATGAAGATAGATGCAAAATCCTGAACAAAATACTAGTAAATAAGAAAAAATACATTAAAAAGATTATACATCACAATCAAAGAGTTCATTTCAGGGGTGCAAGGATGGATCAACATACAAAAATTGATCAATGTCATACACCATATAAACAAAACAAAGAATAAAAATCATATGATCATATCAATAGATGCAGAAAAATCATTTGATAAAATACAGCATTCATTTGTGATTTAAAAACTTAATAAAATGAATATAAAAGGAAAGTACCTCAACATAATAAAAGCTATATATAACAAACCCTAAGCTAATATCATACTTGATGGAGAAAACTGAAACTTTTTCTTCTAAGATCAGGAACAAGACAAAGATACCTGATCTCACCACTCTTATTTAATATATTATTGGAAGTCCTAGCCAGAATAATCAGGCCAGAGGAAAAAATAAAAGTCATCCAAATTCAGACTGTCAAACTGTTACTCCTTGAGGATGAATGATTTTCTATATTGAAAATCCTAAAGATTTCACCAAAATAACTATTAGAAACAACAAACAAATACAGTAAAGTAGCAGGATAAAAAGAAAAATCAATGTACAAAAATCCATTGTGTTCTATATATTAACAATGAAATTTCAGAAAAAGAAATTAAGAAAAACTTTTTTTGCAATTACAACAAAAAGAATAAAATCCCTAGGAAAGTTGCTGTCAAGATGGTGGGTTAGGTAAAAGTAGGGATTGCCTCCCTCCATGACTGCATTAAAATTATAAACAAATTATAAATTAAACATTTTTGGGTAACCACCTGAAGTCTAGCTGATCATAACACATATCTGAGGATATAAAGAGAAAGCCACATCGAAACTGGTAGGAGGGGTAGAAACGTAAAATTGTCTGGTCCCACAACTACGCCAAGTGTTGATCAGTGGGAGGGAGAGTGGAGGTGCAGAGCCACCCCCAAGGAGTGAAGGTACCTAGCCCTTCACAGGGACAACCCCAGCCCAGAGTTCCAGTCCCGGAAAGAGGAATTCTCACAAAAATCTGACTATAAAAACCACTGGGAAATCTGGCCATCTGAATGAGGCAGAAGGAACCTGAAAACCTAGACGTCCCTTTAAAGAGCTTGTGCACAGACTCACTCGCCTGCAGACACTCAGCCTGGGCTCCAGCAGAGGATCGGCGAATCAGGAGGCACAAGAGACATATGGGGAAAGACCATGCTGTGTGGTGCTAGGGCGAGGGATAGCCACCATTGCTCCTTTGCTGGGCCCCACACTGTGGCATTCTGCAAATGGGCACCATCTTGCCTGTGTTCAACCCTTTCATACATGGCCAAGTCTGAAACTGTACTGATCCAATGAGATCAGTCCACTGCACCCCATGTCTTCCTGGGGCTCCACTTAACCCAGCCTACAAATTGTCCCCGGTGGCCCATTGTTGGGCAGCTAGGCACAACCTGCGCTTTCCCTGGGCCACACGTTTGTTGACAGGCAGCAGCCCTCTGCTCACATGGCCCACTCACAGCCTGCACATTTCTGAGGAGACTTGGTTGAGGGCCATTGGTGCCAGCCTGAACTGCGGTTTCTCTTGGCAGATTACAGGGGACTCTGGGCCTGAGGCTAACAATGGCTGGTCTTTCTGTGGTCTGAGACTTTCACAGGAAGCAACAGATTCAGCATTGGCATGAAACCTGACTCTGCACTGCTCGGATGAAATTCGTTTGCTTTACCCTGGTGACTCCCTGGGTCTCAACTCCAAACAACTCTTTTACCACCCAAAGGTTCTTACAGCTGCACAGTTATACAGGCAGTTGACAGGCAGCCCAAGGCCTTGAGCTGTACTGATCCTTTTGATAAGTTGCCTTAGGCCCAGTACTGGGGGTAACCAACTTCAACTAACAGCATGGTCTTTCCCACTTGCCTCCAAATCCAGCATAAGCAGCAAACATCTGTGGATCACTCTGTAGCTCTTATCAGGTAGCCTGAGAAAACAAAGGCAGCAGCTAATCTTGGTCTAAACAGAAGCCCCTCCCAAAGGGCCACAGAACCAACACACACAAAAGCTGGTGTTAGACCGCAACAGAGCCCTATAAAAATCACACACAAAGGGCGGTCTCAACAGGTACATGAGACTACTGGGGTAAAT
Organism: Pteropus alecto; assembly: GCF_000325575.1. Classification (NCBI taxonomy): domain Eukaryota; kingdom Metazoa; phylum Chordata; class Mammalia; order Chiroptera; family Pteropodidae; genus Pteropus; species Pteropus alecto. The sequence goes on from NW_006441948.1 coordinate 449,652, forward strand.
TTCACTCTGTGGGATCAGCCGCCGCACAGAAGCTCATATACTTTGGGCATGGCCAATCCCCATAGCCAGTCAGCCCAGATGTACCATCCATGGATGTACTAACAGCAATCGAGGCTTAGCTACAACAGGAGAACACACACAACCACACAAGGAACATTCCCAGAGCCCTCAAACAGGTGATCAGGGAGACTGTGACACTGGATCATGCAGGATACTTACTACATAAGGCCACCTGGCCAAGGCTGGGAGATGAACAAAACTTCATAATACATAGGAAAAAAAAACACAGAGAGGCAACTAAAATGAGAAAACAAAGAAACATGCTGCAAATGAAACAACAGGAGGAAAAAAAAAACAGAATAAAAATCTAAAGAAAATGGAGGCAAGCAACTTACCAGAGACAGAGTTCAAAACACTGGTTATAAGGATGCTCAAAGAACTTAGAGAAAGAATAGATGATGTCAGTGAGGACTTCAACAGAAAGATAGTAAATATGAAAAACAAACAAACAAATCATAGATACTATAGAAAAGAACCAGTCAGAAATGGAGAATACAATAACTGAAATGATGAATACACTAGAAGCAATCAGCAGTAGTTTAGATGAAGGAGAGGATCGAATCAGCGAGTTGGAAGACATGGTAGTAAAAAACACCCATTCGGAACAGCAAAAAAAAAAAGTATCTAAAAAAATGAAGAAAGTTTAAGAGACCTCTGAGACAACATCAAATGTAGCAATATCCATATCTTAGAGGTATCAGAAGAAAAGAGAGAGAAATGGATTGAAAATCTATTGGAAAAACTAATGACAGAAAACTTCCTTAACCTGGCAAAGGAATTAGACATACAAGTCCAAGAAGAGCGAAGGGTCCACAAACAAAAGGAACCCAAACAGACACACACCAAGACACATCATATTTAAAATGCTAAAGGTTAGAGACAAATAGAGAATCCTAAAAGCAGTAAGAGAAAGACAGCTTGTTACTTACAAGGGTACTTCCACAAGATGGTCAGCTGATTTTTCAACAGAAACTTTGCAGGCCAGAGGGATTGGCAAGAAATATTTAAAGTGATGAAAAATAAGAACCTACAATGAAGACTACTATACACAGCAAGGCTATCAGTTAAAATGGAAGGTGAAATAAAGAACTTTGCAGACAAGAATAAGCTAAAGGAATTCATCAACAACAATTCAGAATTGCAAGAAAGGTTAAAGGGACTTGTATAAAAAGAAGGAGGGAAAACACAATAAATACAAATAATAAAATGGCAATAACTATGTACTTATTAATAATCAGTTTAAATATAAATGGATTAAATTTTCCGTTCCAATCAAAAGACATAAGGTAGTTGAATGCATAAGAAAATAAGACCCATGCATATGCTGTCTACAAGAGACCCACTTCAAATCAAATGACATGCACAAGTAAAAAGATGGAAAAAGATATTTCATGCAAATTGAAATGATAAAAAGGTGGGGTACCAATACTTATATCAAACAAAATTGACTTTAAAACAAAGGCTATAATAAGAGACAAGGAAGAACATTACTTAATGATAAAGGGATCACTCCAACAAGAGGACATGACCCTAGTAAACATACACACACCCAACATAGGAGCACCTACATATGTAAAGCAATTATTGACTGACATAAAGAGAGAGATTGAAAGTAATATACTCATAGTAGGAGACTTTAACACTCCATTAACACCAATGGACAGATCTTCCAGACAAAAATCAACAAGGAAACAGCAGCCTTAAGTGATATACTAGGACAGATGGATTTAATTGATATTTTCAAAGCATTTCACCCCATGCAGCATAAATATATTCTTTTGAAGTGCACATGAAACATGTTCCAGGATAAACCACATATTGGGCCACAAAACAAGTATAAATAAATTTAAGAGATAGAAATCATATCAAGAGTCTTTGACCACAGTGGTATGAAATTAGAAATCAACTAAGAAAAAAAAAATTGAAAAATATGCAAGCACATGGAATCTAAACAACATGCTACTATACAATTAATGGGTTAACAATGAAATCAAGGAAGAAATCGAAAGATACCAAGAGACAAATGAAAATAAAAACACAACAACCCCAAGCCAAATGAAGGAAAGGTTCAGTGATATTGAAGACAGAAATCTGCAAATAAATCAGAAGGAAGAAGACGGAAACCGAAGAACAAAAAATAATGAAAGAGAAATTCAAGACAAATAAAAACACAACAACCCCAACTCTATGGGACACAGAAAAAACAGTCTTAAGAAGGAAGTAAATAGCAATACAGGCTTATCTAAAGAAAGAAAGAAAGAAAAAAAAACCCTCAAGTAAAGGATCTAATGTTACACTTAAAAGAATTAGAAAAAGAACAGCAAAGAAAAGCCAAAGTGAGCAGAAGAAAGGAAAAAAAAAAAGATCAGAGTGGAAATAAACAAAATAGAGTCTAGAAAAACAATAAAAAAGACCAATAAAACCAAGAGTGATTCTTTGAAATAAATAAACAAAATTGATAAACCTTTAACCAGACTCATATTATGGAAGGAGAGGAAAAGGAACAGGGATTAGAAAGCAAATTCAGACAAATAGTTGAGAACGATTAATCAAATCTAAGGAATGAGCTGGAGCATGGAAATCAAGAGGTCAACAGAATACCCAATTATCTCGACGCAAAAAGGCCTTCACCAGGACACACTGTATTAAAATTTTCAAAAATCAATGAAAAAGACATAATTCTCAAGGCAGCCAGAGAGAAGAAAGCGGTAATTTATAAAGGAAAAGCCATTAGATTATCCTCGCCCATCTCGGCGCAAAGCTTACAAGCCAGAAAGGAATGAAATCAAATATTTAATCCAGATAAATAAATTAGAAATGAGAAGTAACTACGGAATCCGCAGTAATACAAAGGGGTATAAGAAAATACTATGACTAATTATATGCCAACAAACTGTACAATCTGGAAAAAACGGATGCATTCCTAGAAACATACACTCTCCCAAGACTGAATCAAGAGGAAACAGAAAGTCTGAACAGACTGATTATCACCATCGAAATCAAATCAGTACGATTTCCTTTAGATATGAAGGAGAAATTAAGACTTTTCCAGACATACAAAAATTGAAGGAATTCTCCACTACAAGGCCTGCACTACAGGAAATACAGAAAGTGGTCAGTTATCCTAAAACAAAATGAAAAAAAAAAAAACATAATTAGGAGTAAAGTATATATAAGGCAAATAGAAGCACAGGAGTGCAAACCTTACTAAGAACAGGAAACAGAAAGTCTGAACAGACTGATTATCACCATCGAAATCAAATCAGTAATCAAAAAACTTCCAAAATCAATATTCCTGGACCAGATGCCTTCATAGGTGAATTCTGACCAAACAGTCAAAGAACAATTACACTTATTCCTTTGAAATGATTTCAAAAAATTCAAGAGGAGGAAATGCTTCCTGACTCTTCTTATGAGACAACCATTACTCTCATTCCAAAATCAGACAAATACGTGACCAAAAAAAAAGAAAAAAGAAAAAGAAAACTATAGGCTGATATCCCTAGTGAAGATTGATGAAAAAATCCTCAACAAAATATTAGCAAACAGACATTAAAAGCTTGAAAAATAAGCAGAGAATTGTTATAACAGGAGAGTAATGAACGTCCAGCATACATAAGAAAAAATTGAGATAACGATGAATAAAAAGAGGGTATTCAAAGATCCAAATTCTCAAAGGGGAATGCATTAAAAATATCATGCACCATGATTAAGTTGGATTTATTCTGGGGATGCAAGATTGGTTTAATATATGCAAATAAATTAATGTGATACACAACATTAACAAATTGAAAGATAAAAATCATATGATCATATAAATAGATGCAGAAAAACATCTGACAAAATATCCGCATCCATTTATGAGAAAAACTCTCAGCAACGTGGGAATAGAGAGAAATTACCTAAACAAAATAAAGGCTATATATAACAAACCTACAGCTAACATCATATTCAATGGGGAAAAGCTAAAATTGTTTGCTTTAAGAGAAGAATGCCAACTTTCACCACTCCTATTGAACATACTATTGGAAATCCTAACTACAGCAATCAGACAAAAAAGAGAAATAAAAGACATCCAAATTGGAAAGAAAAAAGTAAAACTGTCATTATTTGCAGATGACATACTACATAGAAAGAACTCTAAAGATTCCCCCCCCAAAACTGTTAGAACTGATCAATGAGTTCAATACAGTAGCAGGATACAAAATTAATATTCAGAAGTAGGTTGTATTTTTATAAACCAATGATAAACTATCAGAAAGAGAAAGTAAGAAAATGATTCCGTTTACAACTGCATTAAAAACAAAAACAAAAACAAAAACAAAAAACTAGGAATTAAATTAACCAAGGAGGTAAAAGACCTGTTCTCGGAAAATTAAAAGTCATTGAAAAAAATAAATTGTGGAAGATACAAATAAATGGAAGCATATATCATGCTCATGAGTAGGAAGAATCAACATCATTAAAATGGCCATACTACCCAAAGTAATCTATAGATTCAATGCAATTCCTATCAAAACACAATGGCATTTTTCATACTAGAACAAATAATCAAAACACAATAGCATTTTTCATGCTAGAACAAATAATCCAAAAATTTATATGGAACCATAAAAGATACTGAATAGCATGACAATTTTGAGAAAGAATAAAGTTGGAGGTATCATGCCATCTGATATCAACTATTCTACAATGCTATAGTAATCAAAACAACATGATACTGGTATAAAAAACAAATCAATGGAACAGAATAGAGAGCCCAGAAATAAATTCATGTCTATATAGTCATTTAATCTAGGACAAATTTGCAAGAATATACAATGGGATAAAGACACTCTCTTCAACAAATGGTGATGGGCAAACTGAACAGATATCGGCAACAGCAATAACAACAAAATGAAACTGGACCACCTTCTTATAAAAACTGAAGAACAAACTTCTTATCAAAACTGAAGAACAAACTCAAAATGGATTAAAGATTTAAATGTAAGACCCCAAACCATAAAACTTCTAGAAGAAAACATATGCAGTAAACTCTCTGATATTGCTATTAGGAATTTTTTGTTATATATCTCCATGGACAAGAGAAAGAAAAAATAAACAAATGGAACTACATCAAACTAAAAAGTTTGTGCACAGCAAAGGAAATCATCGACAAAACGAAAAGACTACAATACTGAATGGGAGAATATATTTGCCTATAATACATCTGATAGGGGGTTAATATCCAAAACTTATGAAGAATTCATACAACTCAACAATAAAAAATCAATTTAATTTAAAAATGGGCAAAAGATCTGAATAGGTACTTCTCCAAAAGGACATACAGATGGCCAATAGACATATGAAAAGATGCCCAAAGTCAGAAAATCAGAAAAATGCAAATTAAAACCACAATGAGCTATCACCTCACACCTGTCATGGTAAATGAAAACAGAAAGTGTTGGTGATGATGTGGAGAAAAGGGAACCCTCATATACTGTTGGTGGGATAGCAGATTGATATAGCTACTATGGAAAACAGTCTGTAGTTCCTCAGAAAATTAAAAATAGAACTATCTTTTGACCCAACATTTATATTTCTGGGTATTTATCTAAAGAAAACCAAAACACTTGTTTGTAAGGATTTATGCACCCCTATTCATGGCAGCACTATTCACAATAGCCAAGATATGGAAACAACCTAAGCTCCCATCGCTAGATGATTGGATAAAAAAGACATAATACATATATACAATGGAATATTACTCAGTCATTAAAAAAGTAAAATCTACAGGTAATGGGAAACATGGTGGAGTGAGAGATGTTCTCAGATCTCTCCCCATGAAACAATAAGCTAAACATTTAAAACTCAACAAAAAACACCCAAACTGCACACCAGCATGTCAGAGCATGGGATCTGCATATAAAAGCTACCACAGGTCAGAACCCTGGGCGTCGGGTGGTGGACTGGGAGTAATAAAGAATCTACCACTCGCAGCTCCTGGAGCTCCCTGCAGGAGGAGGGTGAGGGAAGAAGGAGCAGCGAGTTCATGCAGCCAGTTCCTTGAACATTCCTGCCTGGAATAGCTGTGAGTTCTAGTGGCCGGATGACTGCAGGATCCAGTCATTAGGGCAGAAAGCAGAGGAGTGAGATGGGACCACAGTGGAACAACAGCTGATGTTTGCCGGCTGTGGTTGCAAAACTGAGGCTGACCCACATCCTCCAACCCTCAACCCAGAGGGCCCCGCCCCCATACCCTCTGAGACAGATCACGGCGGAGCCTGAGGGGAATCTGAGCAAACGCTGCCGAGACTGTCATTGACATTGACAGAGACTGCAACTGAGGGTAGCAAGTGCGATTAAATATCTACAAGAAAATTAAAAACTGTTATTAAGATTTTATATAAAGCAGGGATCCAAGAGGCTTAGACGTCACCTACTGGAAACCTAAAGAAAAACTCCTTCCATACAACAGGCTAAAAAGAGACCTTTATATAATAAAAATTTCTCT
>NW_006441948.1:458536-473240 GCF_000325575.1 Pteropus alecto
GCCACATATAACAAAATCTCAACCAACATTATACTTAATGGTGAAAAACTAAAAACCTTCCCTCTAAGTACAGGAACAAGGCAAGGCTGTCCACTATCACCACTGTTATTCAGTATAACATTAGAGGTCTTAGAGAGTGCAATCAGACAAGAGAAAGATGTAAAAGGCATCCAAATAGGACACGTAGAAGTCAAACTGTCATTATTTGTGGATGACATGATTCTGTATATAGAAAACCCTAAAATCTCTATAAGAACACTACTAGAAACAATACACAAATACAGTAAAGTCTCTGGATACACAATCGCCATTTATAAAATGTATAGCGTTCCTATACTCTAATAATAAAATGACAGAAAAAGAAGTGGAAAAATATGTTTTTTTGAAACTGCAACAAAAATAATAAAATATCTAGAAATAAATCTAACGAAACATGTGAAGGACCTATATAATGAAAACTGTAAGACCCTATTAAAAGAAATCAAAAAAGATAGAAAGAAATGAAAGATATTCCATGTTCTTGGATTGGAAGAATCAACATAGTTAAAATGACCTCATTACCTAAAGAATTATACAGATTTAATACAATCCCCCTCAAAATCCCGTCAGCATTTTTTAAAGAAATAGAACAAAAAAACATCAGATTTCTATGGAAGCACAAAAGATCCCAAATTGCCAAAGCCATCTTGAGAAAATAAAACAAGGCTGGAGGCATCACTCTGCTTGACTTCAAATTATACTTCAAAGTGTCAGTAATCAAAGTGGCATGGTGTTGGCAGCAAAATAGACACACTGACCAGTGGAACAGAATCGAGAGTCCAGAAGTAAAACCATTTTTATATGGGCAAATAATCTTCAACAAAGAAGCCAAAAACATACCGTGGAGAAAGGAAAGCTTCTTCAATAAATGGTACTGGGAAAACTCAAAAGCCACCTGCAAAAGAATGGAACTATACTGTTGTCTATCACCACATGCCAAAATTAACTCAAAATGGATTAAGGACCTAAATATAAAACCTGAAACAATAAAATGCATAGATGAAAACATAGGAACTAAACTCAAAAACCTTGGACTTAAAGAGAATTTTTATGAAATTGACCTCAAAAGCAAGGGAAGTAAAAGCTAAAATAAATGAATAGGACTACATCAAACTTAAAACCTTCTGCTCAGCAAAGTAAAGAGAGAACCATCCGAATGGGAAAATACATTTCCAAGCAACACCTCTGATAAGGGCCTAATATCCAAAATATACAAAGAACTCATACAACTCAATAACAACAAAATAAACAAATGATCCAATCAAAACATGGGCAGAGGACCTGAACAGACACTTCTCCCTAGAGGACATACAAATGGCCAAGAAATATTTGAAAACATGCTCAACATTGCTAGTTATTAGGGAAATGCAAATCAAAACCCCAATGAGATAACATCTCACACCTGTTAGAATAGCTACAATAAACAGGACAATTAATAACAAATGTTGGAGAGGATATTGAGAAAAAGGAACCCTTATACACTGCTGGTGGGACTGCAAATTTGTACAGCCACTACGGAAAATAGTATGGAGTGTCCTCAAAAAACTAAGAATTGATCTTCCATATGATCTAGCAATCTGTCTACTGGGTATTTACCCCAAAGACTCAAAAAATCATATCCATAGAGATATTTGCACACTGATGTTCATAGCAACATTATTCACAGTGGCCATGATATGGAAGCAACCGAAGTGTCCTATGATAGATGATTGGCTAAAGAAGCTCTGGTACATATATACAGTGGAATATTACTCAACCATAAGAATAGATGAAATTCTGCCATTTATGACAACATGGAAGGACTTCGAGATAATCATGCTAAGCAAAATAAGCCAGACAGGAAAAGTTGAAAATCACATGGTATCACTTATATGTGGGATATAAACCTAAAAACAACAAATGAACAGGACAAACAAACAGAGACTCATGGACATGGACTATAGACTAGTGGTTATCAGAGCGCAGAGGGTGGGTGAGGTGGGTAGTGGTAGACAGAGTAAAAGGGATCAAATATAGGGGTTTAGGAGGAGGGTGAAGTAGGTAAAGAGGATCAAATATATGGTAGCTGAAGGAAACTGGAGTATAGGTAGTAAACACACAATAGAATATAGAGATGTCAAATGATAATGTGTACCTGAAAATTATATAACTGTATTAACCAATGCTACCTCAATAAGCTTAATTAAAATTTAAAAAAAATAAAATACAGGTAGTTTTATGTTTGCATTGAAAAACAAACAAACAAACAAACAAATAGGTAGGTAGGTAGATAGATAGATAGATAGATAGATAGATAGATAGATAGATAGATAGATAGATGATAGATAGATAAATCTTACTTTTTGCAATGTCATGGATGGACTTAAAGGTTATTATGCTGAATGAAATAAGTCAGACAGAAAAAGATAAATACCGTATAATTTAACTTATATGTGGAATCTAAGGAACAAAAGATACAATCAAACAAACTAAATGAAAACAGGCTCACAGATAAAGAGAAATGGTGATTGCTGAAGGGAAGATGTGTTGGCGGCTGGGTGAGAAGTTTGAAGGGAAGAAAATGTACAAATTAATAGTTACAAACAGTCATGAGGACCTGGAGTACAGCATAGGCAATATAGTCAATTATATTGTAATGGTTGTGTCATTCCAGATGGGTGCTAGAGTAATCGAGGGGATCACAACATAAATTATATAAATGTTAACCATTGTACTGTATACCTGAACTAATATAAAATAATAATAAAAAATTTTAAAAAGGAATAAAATACCTCAGAAAAACCTCAACAAAGTATGTAAAGGACCAAAAACTATAAGACTTTATTAAAAAAGTTGAAGAGACAAAGAAATGGAAAGACAGTCTGTGCTCATGGAATGAATCAACATAGTTAAAATGGCCATATTACACAAAGCAACATACACATTTAATACAATCCCCATCAAAATCTCAATGGCATCTTTTAAAGAAATAGAACGAAAAATCATCAACTTTGTATGAAATCACAAAGGACTCCAAATATCCAAAGCAATCCTGAGACAAAAGCACAAGGCTGGAGGTATCAGACTGCCTGAATTCAAATTATACTGAAAAGTGACACCAATCAAAACAGCATTGTATTGGCAGAAAAACAGACATATAGACCAATGGAACAAAATTGAGAGTCCAGAAATAAACTCATATATATGAGGACAGGAAATTTTTGACAAAGCAGCCAAAAACATACAATGGACAAAAGAGTCTGTTCAATAAATGATGCTGTGAAAACTGGGAAGCCACATGCCAAAGAATTAATTTAGATTGTTATCTGTCACCATATACCAAAATTAACTCAAAATGGATCAAAACCTAAATTTAAGACCTAAAACAATAAACTGTATAGAAGAATACATAGGTATTAAAAATGGACCTTGGTCTTAGAGAGCATTTTATGAATTTGATCTCAAAGGCAAAGGACGTAAAAGCAGAAATACATGAATGGGACTCTATCGAACTAGAAAACTTCTGCACAGCAAAAGAAATCAATAAAACAAAGAGGCAACCAACTGAATGGAGAAGATATTTGCAAACAACAACTCCAATAAGGGGCTATATCCAAAGTGTAAAGAGTACTCATACAACTAAACAAAAGGAAAAAAGGAACAGTCCAATTAAAAAATTGACAGAGGACCTGAACAGACACTACTCTCAAGAAGACATACAATTGGCCAATAGACATATGAAAAGATGCTCAGTTTCACTAGCTGTTAGATAAATGCAAATCAATATCACAATGAAATACCACTTTACAACTGTAAGAATGGCTCTTATCAAAAAGACAAGTAGTAACAATTGTTGGAGAGGCTGTGAGGAAAAAGTAACCCTCATACAATGCCAGTACCATGGTGTTTTGATTACTGTTGCTTTGTAGTATAATTTGAAGTCAGGCAGAGTGATGCCTCCAATCTCATTCTTTTTTCTTCAGGATGGCTTTGGTAATTTGGGGTCTTTTATGCTTCCATACAAATCTGATGATCTTTTGTTCTATTTCTTTAAAAAAAATGCCAGTGGGATTTTGATGGGGATTGCATTAAATCTGTATAATGCTTTAAGTAATGAGGTCATTTTAACTATGCTGATTCTTCCAATCCAAGAACATGGAATATCTTTCCATTTCTTTGTATCTTTTTCGATTTCTTTTAATAGGGTCTTGCAGTTTTCATTATATAGGTCCTTCACATGTTTCGTTAGATTTATTTCTAGGTATTTCATTATTTTTGTTGCAATTATAAAAAGAATTATTTTTTCCACTTCTTTTTCTGTAACTTCATTATTAGAGTATAAGAAAGCTATGGATTATTGAACATTGATTTTGTATCCAGAAAATTTACTGTGTTTGTGTATTGTTTCGAATAGTGTTCTTGTGGAGTCTCTAGGGTTTTTTATATAGAGAATCATGTCATCCGCAAATAGTGACAGTCTGACCTCTTCGTTTTTTATTTGGATGCCTTTTATATCATTCTCCTGTCTGACTGCACTCACTAGGACCTCCAATGTTATATTGAATAACAGTGGTGATAGTGGACAGCCTTGCCTTGTTCCTGTACTTAGAAGGAATGTTTTTAGTTCTTCATCATTAAGTATAATGTTGGCTGAGGGCTTGTCATATACGGCCTGTATTTTGTTAAGATACTTTCCTTCATATCGATTTTGTTAAGTGTTTTGATCATAAATGGATTCTGTATCCTTTTGAAGGCTTTTTCTGCATCTATTAGTATGATCATATGATTCTTATTTTTTATTTTGTTCATGTGTTGTATCACATGAATCGATTTGTGTATGTTGAACCATCCCTGTGCCTTTGGGAGAAAGCTCACTTGATTATGGTGTATAATCTTTTTAATATCTTTCTGTATTCAGTTTGCCAGTATCTTACTTAGGATTTTTGCAACTGAGTTCATGAGAGATATCAGTCTGTAGTTTTTGTTTGTTTGTTTGTTTGTTTGTTTGTTTTATCTTTACCAAGAATCAGGGTAATATTGGCCTCATAAAATGTTTTGGGAAGTATTGCTTCCTCTTCGATTTTTTTGAAGATTTGAGGAGAATACATATTGCATCTTCTTTGAATGTTTGGTAAAATTCACTGGTGAAGCCATCTGGTCCTGGACTTTGACTTATTGGTAAGTTTTTGATGATTGTTTCAATTTCCATACTGCTGATCGGTCCATTTAGATTTTCCAGTTCTTCTTCATTCAGTCTGAGAAGACTGTATTTTTCTAAGTACTGGTCCATTTCTTCTAGGTTATTAAATTTGGTGTTATTTACTTTTTCATAGTATTCTTGTATGATCCTTTGTATTTCTGCAATGTCAGTCATAACTTCCTCTCTTTCATCTGTGATTTTATTTGTGTTCTCTCTCTCTTTCTCTCTCTCTCTCTCTTTCTCTCTCTCTCTCCCTCTCTTTAGTGAGTTCAGCCAGTATTTTGTCAATTTTATTAACCTTCTCAAAGGACCAGCTCTTTGTTGCATTTATTTTATTTTTATTTTTATGTTTTTTGTTTCCAATTTCATTTATTTCTCCTCTTATTTTGATTATTTATTTCTTTCTGCAATTTAGGCTTCATTTCTTCTTCCTTTTCTAGTTTTTTAAGATGAAGCACTCAGTTGTTTATTTGGGCTCTTTCTTGTTTTTGGAGATAGGCCTGTAGTGATATAAACTTTCCTCTTATGACCACTTTTGCCATGTCCCAAAAGTATTTATATGTTGTACTATCATTATCATTTGTCTCTATGTATCTCTTGATCTCTCTTTTTATTTCTTCTCTGACCCAGTTATTCTTCAGTAGCGTGTTGTTTAATCTCCATGTATTTGTGGTTCTTCTTGATTTCTTTTTGCAGTTGATCTCTAGCTTCAAGGAATTATCATCAGAGACTATGGTTGGTATGATTTCAACACTCTTATATTTGTTGAGGCTATCGCTGTGTTCCAGTATGTGGTTAATCCTTGATAATGTTCTGTGTCCATTAGAACATATAAGCAGCTGTTTGGGGATGGAAGGCCCGGTAAATGTCAATTATGTCTAGTTCGTCTAATGTGTCATTTAAGGATGTTATTTCCTTATTGATTTTCTGTTTGGATGAACTGTCCATATCTGATGGTGGGGTTTTTAGGTCCCTTACTATGATAGTGTTTTGGTTTGTTTCTCCCTTTAGCTCTGTTAGTAATTGCTTTACATATTTCAGGGCTCCCTGATTGGGAGCATTGATATTAATAAGTGTTATGTCTTCTTGGTGCATGATTCCCTTTATCATTATGAAGTTTCTCTCAGTATTTTTCTTTACCTTTTTAATTTTGAAGTCTGTTTTGTCTGATATTAATACCACTACTACCACTTTTCTCTGAATGCCATTTGCTTATGATATCATTTTCCACCCTTTCACTTTGAGTCTATATTTGGCTTTGGTGCTGAGATGTGTCTCTTGTAGGCAGCATATGGTTGGATTTTGTTTTTTGATCCATTTTGTGGCTCTGTGTCTTTTTGTTGGTGAGTTCAGATAATGTACATTTAGGGTGATTATTGAAATATGAGATCTTCTTATAGTCATTTTACCTTTTGCTTTCTGGTAGCTCGGTGTTTCCATTGCTTCTATGTCCTTGTGTTTCTGTTTTCTTTATTTTGATTGGCTTTTGTGGGTTTCTCTCAGGTTCTTCTTGTTTTCTTTTATATACTTCAGTTCTGAATCTTTGTGTGTAGTTACCATTATGAATAAGTAAAGAATAGTTATATATGTACAGCCTTCCATTTTCTTCTGTGCGTCTCTTATCTACATTCCCCTCTGTGAATTTGAATCTTCGAATCCTCCCCTTAGTAGTCATTTTGGTCTCAGTTTGTCCCTTTGCATGCTGAATGTTCATTACTATCTTGTTATAACAATTCTCTTATTATTTAAGCTTATAATGCCCTGTTCTTAGTAAGAATTGCACTCCTCCGTTTCTATTTGCCTGATAGTCACTTTACTCCTAATTACGTGGGGTTTTTTTTGTTTTTGTCATTTTGTTTTAGGTGAGCTGACCCCTTTCAGTATTTCATATATACAGTCATCCATTTTGTTTTGCATGTGCCTTATCATCATTTCCCTTTCTGAATTTGGATGTTTGAATCCTCCCCTTTTCAGTCATTGTTGTCTCAATTTGTCCCTATGTATACTGAACTTTCATTACTATCTTGCTATAGCAATTGTCTTACTGTTTAAGTTTATAATGCCCCATTCTTAGTAAGGGTTTCACTCCCCTGCTTATTTGCCTGATAGTCACTTATTACTACTAATTATGTTTTGGGATTTTTTTGTCCTTTTGTTTTAGATGAGTTATACTTCCTGTATTGCAGGCCTCGTAGCGGAGAATGCATTCTAGTTTTGTATGTCTGGAAAGTTCTTTATTTCTCCTTGGTATCTAAAGGAGATCAGAGCTGGATACATTATTCTAGGGTGGTAGCTCCTTTCACTTAATAGTTTAAATATTTTATTCCATTTCTTTCTGGCTTGTAAGGTCTGTGCTGAGAATTTCGACAATAATATCATGTGTTTTCCTTTATAAATTATTGTTTCCTTCTCACTGGCTGCCCTGAGAATTATGTCTTTGTCGTTGATTTTTGATAATTTTATTACAATGTGTCTTGGTGAAGGCCTTTTTGGGTCGAGATAATTGGTCATTCTGTTGACTTCTTGAATTCCAACCTCCAGCTCATTCTTTAGATTTGGGAAATTCTCATCAACTATTTGTCTGAATTTGCTTTCTAATCCGTGCTCCATTTCTTCGCCTTTGATAATGCCCATTATTCTCATGTTTTCTCTTGTGATAGTGTCAGCCAGTTCTTGTATTTCTCTTTCATTATTTTTCATTCTTTGGTTTCTCTCTTCTTTCTTCTGATTTATTTCTAGATTTCTGCCTTCGACATCCTTGATCTTTTCCTCCATTTGGTCGATTCTATTTCCCTAGCTTGCTATTTCGTTTTTCAGCTCTTACAGTGTATTTTTCTTTTTATCTCCAAAAGATCTATTCTGTTCTGTTTGAGGGTTTTGATTTCCCTGTTCTGCTCATCTAGGTGTTTTTTTCAATTCTTGAAATTGTTTTTATGACTCATTTTGGAACTCACTGAGTTTTTTCAGAAGTACTATCTTGAATTCTTTGTCATTTAAGTCACATATTTCTATGTCTGTAAGCTTATGTTCTTGAGATCTTTTCTGTTTCTTTCTGAGATGCCTTGTCACCTTGGTTGTTCATGGTGTTTAATGGACTATTTCTCCACCACCGGGGCATTAATGGAAGTGTATTCCGCTTTTTTCCAGATTAAAAATATATATATATATATAAAGGTCTCTCTTTAGCCTTTAGAAATGAAGGCACTTTTCTTTTTATTTCAGTAGGTGGCATCTAAGCCTCTTGGATCCCTGCTTTATATAAAGCCTTAATAATGCCTTTTTATTTTCTGGTAGATATTTAATCACGCTCGTTACTCTCGCTTTCAGTTCCTGTCAGTGTTAGTAACAGCTTCTGTAGCATTTGCTCAGATTCCCCTGGGGCTCTGCAGTTTTCAGTATTGGAGGATATTGAGGGAGGGGCCCACTGGGTTGGGGGTTGGGGGTCTGTGGCTCAGCCTCCGTTTTTCAATCGCGGCCGGTATAAATCAACTGTTGTTTCTCTGCTGTCCTATTTCTCTGCTTTCTGCCCTTTTGACTCAGTCCAGCCGCAGGATGTGTGGAACTCACAAATCTCCCAGGCAGGGCTATTCAGGGAACTTCCCACACCTTCTCTGCTCCCCCTCCCCCTTCAGGGAGCTCTGGTCACTGTGAAAGGCTGCTTCTTTATTTCTCCCAATCCACTGCTCTACACTCGCAGTCTGACTTGCGGTAGCTCTTATGAGCAAATACCACGCTGAGACATGCTGGTGTACAGTGTGGGTGTTTTTTGTTGAGTTTTAGATGTTCAGCTTATTGTTGTTTCAAGGGGAGAGATCTGGGGATGTCTCTCACTCCGCCGTGTTTCTCAGCAATAATCTTTATATTTTTGAACCAGTAATTCTATATATTAGTATCTGTTCTAAGAAATAATCAGAGGTGTGCACAAAAGCTTCAAAATCAAAATATTCTAACAGCTTTTTTATATCAACAAATTTAAAAAAGCCTAGCTGACCACCAATAGTGAAACACCTAAATAAAATATATTAGAGCTATACTATTGTGAATGCACTGATTTTTAAATACATGTTTTCAATTAAATTTAGGTTTAAGAAAAGTGTTAAAATTAGAATTCTAAGCTCCATATACGAATGACCCCAATTTTTTTTTTTTAATACTTGTACAGAGAGAGAAAGACTGGAAGGATAGATGTCAAAGTTAAGAGAATAACTCTGGGTTTTGAGATTATGAATGATTTTGTGTGTGTGTGTGTGTGTGTATATTTTTCCCTTCAAATTTTGATAAGAAAATAGTTAACTTTTAAAATTAAAGATAAGATCTTCTGACTTCATAGTCAGGCTGATTGCATACATTTATCTCCACTACCTTCAAAGACTCCATTAAAATGGCAAACGATGAAAAACAATGTATACACTCAAAACTGTTAGTAGCGTTCATGTGAATGAATGGGTAGAATCGTCAAATGAACACTATCAGTAATTTCCTGGCAGAAGACAATGTAGTGGTAATTAATAAAGCAGGATAAATAAGCCACAACCTGGAGTAAGGCTACTTGACCTGAGCTGCATGCACACTGGAATCACATGGTGAGATTTCACAGCTACCAATGCCCATGCCTACCCCTAGCGATTCTAATTTATTTGGTCCAGAGAGAGGCCTTGGCATACAGATTTTTTAAAGCTGCCTGGGTGATTCTGTAAGTATCTCTAAGATTCTAAATATCTCTACGTATCTCTAAGTATCTCCTAGACAAAGCAGTGCTTTTCAAATGTGTATTCAAAATATTAATATGTATGTGGAACACCTGGGGATCAGCACAGTAGGTCTAGAGTGGGGCCTGCAAATTTGCATTTCTAACATGCTCTCAGGTGATGTTGAATACTGTTGGTCCAGAGAGGACACTTTGATTCTGTGGCCTGTTGGTCCTCAAACTTGAGCATGCTTCAGAATCCTCTGAAGGGATTTAAAAAAAAAAAAAAACAGATTGCTAGGCCTCACCCTCAAAGTTTCTGATTCTGTATGTCTGAGGATATGGTCAGGCCCCCAAATTTATGTTTCTAAGTAATTACTAGGTGATGCTAATGCTACTAGTCTTGGAACCACACTTTGAGAACCAAAGCTATGTTCAACTAAGAGGAAGCTATTATATTCTCAAAAACTCTGCAGGGGGTCTAATCTCAATAGTTTAATAAAAAGTTTGTATATGTGAGACACTTCTATTTCTACTTGTCTCACTCAGAACTCCAGACAGCCAGGCTTCTCCCTGTCATATAAAACTCAAAGAGGTCTTCCCTAAGGAAATTGCACAGCTCCAGAGCAGTCTGAATTCTGGTATTTAGTGATCTCTTAGGGGTTGGAGGTGTTTTTGCTTTTAAAGTCCTCACTCTGTCCTCACCCAATGACCTAAAAGCCCAGAAGTCTGAGCCCTCACTGTACATCAGAATCACATGGTGAGTTTAAAAAAAAAAAAAAACATATAGACGCTTTTGCAAAAGTGCTAATGGTAAGGACTGAATCCATTTGAATATTAGACCCAAGATTAAACTAAAGTGGGTATTACGGTTTTAAGAATATAATGTCGTAAACCTTGAACAAGTAAAATTAAAAATATGTTAAGGCAGACTGCAAAAGAAGTGTTAGAGTGTTAATTTCCTCACTTTTCTTAGCAGAGTTAATAAAGTTTAGAATTGAAAAGTGAAGTTAAGAAAGAATACAACTTTCTCAACTTCCTAATTAATTTGAAATCATTTTAATAGCCATTTTTTATAGCCATAGACATCTTTTGGAAATTAATACTACCTGTGCTGAAGAAATATTTATCTGAAACTCAGAAATGATTTGTTCTAGTTTCACTTCAATTTATTTTTTCTGATCTTAAATTTAAATTATGTGCTTAGGAATTTAGCTGTCATAATTATCTTTTTTAGTTGACAGATCATTATGAATGGTGCCAAGATGCCTCTGATACATTAGGCACACATTAGAAGACCTGAGAGGTTAGACAGTTGATGGCCTCTGAGGGAGCTCGGGGAGATATATACAACAATTATTCTTTCTGCTTTGGAAACTAGGCCAAGTCTCATACTTTCAACTTTCAGGGTAGCCAGGGTCAGGAAGAAGGGCCCTGGCAACACATGGCAAGAAATCAGTGGGAAGCAGAAGAGGGAGGAGGCGCCAGAGATGGTGCAGGCATTGGAGCACAAGGGCAGCCATGCAATGCTCTGTTATGCAAGGACAATGAAAGCCAGAGTCCCTGAAAAATCCTGTGGCATCACATGGCCCCCGTTCCAGCACATCTGCAACCTTGAAGAGAAGTGGAAGAAGGAGACAGATAGCATCGATGAGGGACTGAACACACAACCCAGATCTCAAGATATGCCTGTGAATGAAGACTTTCCTGTCTTAAGAAACTGACCACCCACAGAGTGAGGAAAAACATCTGGAATCAAAGAAACAAGGCTGTCTCTAGGTCAAGTAGTGAGAATTCTGAGAGCTAGTCTACATAGCAATTGATGGTTATGAAAAGACTGGATGTGCAAACCAGAGGAGCCAGATCTAGGTTGAAATGGGGTGGCCAAGCAAGCTCAAGCAGCAAAAGAAAATGGTCCCTATGCTCAGTGATTCTGCTATAGTCATATGCGTTTTGACTACATGTCCCCTGTTCCAGTCCACTGTATTCACATTTCCTACTCTCCATATCCCATTCCCCAGATATATCTGTTCATTTTCATGTTATAAACATCTAATAAAATTACAATATCAATAAAAAATAACTAATGAAAAGTCTCTGTCTTCATTCTCAGCATAAAATATGTTCTGATAAGACACATTGGTGCTGTGAAATCCTTAACATCCTTTATATTTTGGCTTAAGTTTTAAGATAAAGGAAATTTCAAAGGTTATAGGGCATATGATAGTTACCTTCAAGCTGATTAGGAATACTAATATAATACGTAAGATGATCATCAGTCCAGTGATATTTTTAATCACTGCTTAGATCTGCATTTGAAAGATTTGCCTTTTAAGGGTCTTTTGTTTATTCTTGACCTTACTCTTTAAAATTCACAGAAGACACCGTAAAGTAAATGATAATACTAGGTCATATTCATATGGTCAAAACTCGGTTTCTATGCAAGCATGGAAAATGAAATATAAAATGAATGTATGGAATATTTTCCATCACAAGTAAGTTTTGTAAAGCAAGCACTATTTTTAACATACCATCTACTTTTAAGAATTATAAAATTTAGAGATAGGTTGATAGAAGTAGGTCCTAAAGCAAAAATCAGCTTCCTTATCTATCTTAAATTGTTAGCTCTGTTTCATCTAACTTCACTGTCTTAGTCAGCTCAGGCTGATATAACAAAATACCATAGACTGAGTGGCTTAAAAATAGAAACTTATTTCTCGCATTTCTGGAGACTTGGAAGACCAAGGTCAAGGTCCTGGCTAATTCTGTTCCTGGTGAGAGCCAACTTCTTGATGTACCCTCACAGTTAGAGAGAGGAGCAGATGAGAGAAGAAGAGAGAGAGACAGAGGGAGAACTTTGCTCTCTTACAAGGGCACTAATCCCATCATAAGGACCCCACATTCCTAACTTCATCCAAACCTAACTATCTCCCAAAGATCCATTTCCAAATACAGTTGATCTTTGAACAACACAGGTATTATGGGCACTGACACTCCACACAGTTGAAAATCCATGTATAACTTTTGACTCCACAAAAACTCAAATACTAAAAGCCTACTGTTAACCAGAAATCTCACTGATAACATAGTCAATTAACACACATTTTGTCTGTTTATGTGTTATAAACTGTACTCTTACAATAAAGCTAGAAAAAAAGAAAATTTTCATAAGAAAAATACATTTACAGTACTATACATATTTATTGGGAAAAATTCATTTATTGTATAAGTGGATTCGTGCAGTTCAAATCTGTATTGTTCAAGGGTTAATTGTACCATCACACTCTGGGTTAGGGTTTCAACATATGAATTCTAGAGGAAATAAACATTTATTTCATAGCATTCACTGAGTTCCACTGCTCTCTTGTAAAGAAAAATGCTAAATTCTTCACTGACATTGCTTCACATAGTAAGAGATTATGAACCTAAACAGGCATATATTGGTACCCAAACTTCCTCACCCAGTTCTTTAGGTTCAAATACTGCTCTAAATTTAAGATGAAGAACTGTCAACAAATAATCTTGCTCTGTTCATCAGAGATCAGCTCCTCTCATGGCTTCAGAAATTAGTTTTCTCTATATATTTTTTTCCTTTTTAAAAGAAATAAATTAATGTCAACAGCAAAATAAACTTAATAAATGCAAATTGACACCATGATTCCATGTTCTAATCTTTTTTTTTTGTGCTACAAGACTTACTTTTGCTGTCCTTAAGACCTATTGTATTTAAAACTGCAATTTCTGTAAAATATTTATGATTATTGACTTACTAAAAAGGTCTCCCACTTTCTAACAGTCTTCTCTTTCTTGTTTGTTTGAATAGATCAAGACAGTTTCCCCTTGTGCATAATTTTAAGTATCTGTAATGCAGAAATGACTCCTGGTCTCAAAATCATCTTTGCAACTGTAGATAGACAATTATACCAACCATATAATCTGTCAATATGCCATAAAACACTAAAGATGAGCATTCATTATATATGTTATCTGTATTAAATTATTTAGATGTTCATTAACTGTTAGCATACAAAATAAAGGAAAACACCATGTTTAAACTAAAGTAATAACTTTCTTTTTTTTCTTTTTGTCTTTATTAAAATATAATAGACAATTCGTTGCTTGTATTAAATTGTACAATACAAAGAGCTTTATTTTTCAATTATAGTTGGCATACAATAATATATCCATTTCAATTTTATAGCATACTGATCAGAGACCTACATAAATCACAAAGTGATCACCCTACTAAATCTAGTACCTCTCTTCCCTCTTACATATTTATTACAATGTTATTAACCATATTCCCCATGGTACACTCTACATCTCCATGTCTGTTCTGCAGCAATCCATTTGTACTTCTTAATCCCTTTGCTTTTTTTGTCCTCCAAACTCCCTCTCATCTAGTATCCCTCTAAATATTCTCTGTAAGTTTATTTCCACTTTTGTTGTTGTCGCTGATTTTGTTCTTTAGATTCCACATGTACGTGAAATCATGTGATATTTGTCTTTATCCAACCCATTTCATTCAGCACAATACTTTCTAGGTCCATCAAGGCAATATCTTTTTCCAATCCCTTCCTTTTAGTCTATGTGTGTCTTTTAATCTGAAGTGAGTCTCTTGTAGGCAGCATATGTATGGAGCTTGTTTTCTTATCCATTCAGCCACTCTATCTTTTGGTTGGAGCACTTAATTCTTTTCCATTTGAGGTACTTGTTGATAAATATATAATTATTACCATTCTTTCTTCATGATTTTGATACGTGTTTTTTCTTTTTAAAGAAATCCCTCCACCACTTCC
>NW_006441948.1:473669-482522 GCF_000325575.1 Pteropus alecto
TAGGTCATTTGATCTTTATTCATTTTGTTTATTCCATTTAATATACTTCTCATCTCAGATAATGTGTTCTTCATTTCTGACTGGTTCCCTTTTATAATTTCCATTTCCATTTTTACACTTTTTATCTCTTTGTTAAAGTTCTCACTGAATTTATCTACACTTCCCCTAAGTTTGTTGAGCATCTTTATAACCAGTGTTTTGAATTCTGCCTCTGTTAGATTGCTTGACTCCATTATTTCTGGATCTCTGTTCTGTTTCTCCCATATGTTTCTGGTTCTTTGTCTTTCCATTTTGGTTGTCTTTCTGTGTCTGTTTCTATGTACTAAGCAAAGTTCCTAAGTCTCTTAGTCTTATTAGCGTGGCTTTGTGGAGTAGGTGTCCAGTGGCACAGTCCTGAGAGAGGTTCAGCTGCAGGCCAAATTTAGCCTAAGCCTCTGCCCCTCTGGAGCCACTTGTGAAGATTCAGCAAGCAATTTACAGATGCTGTGTTTATAGTTGCCTCAAAAGGCCACACCAGACACCAAGACCAGCTGCTACCAGTGTGAGTTTAGGTGCTGCTCATTAAGGGGCACCTGACTAAATAAAGACACACTTAGATATGACTTGAGTGGGGCAGCAAGTTGGGGAAGATGGAGTTTCAGGGAATCCTCTGGGCAGAGCGACCTCTGTTACCAAGTTTGATGAAGTCTCCACTATGGCAGCGCTGATCACGCATACTGGGATGGGGGAGGGCTCAACAGAGGAGCAATGGATACCACTGGCACTTCTATAGAGGGTGAGTCACCCCTCAGCCCTTGTTGTGACAACTCAGTGTCCCCCTGTAAGTCCTTGGTGCCCCCTGTACAGCCAAACTGACATTGGTGCTCAGAGTAATCAGGTCTATCACTGCAAAAGTCTGCTCGCGGACATGGCCTCTTTAAGAGACATCTGAAGCTCCTGTAGCCTCTGTCCCACTCAGCTGCTCAGGACTGGGCAGCCTTGTGTCTTCACCCCATCTTACCTTCTGCCATTGCTGGGTGATTTCTTAGATTTTTTTCCTAGTTGTATGGCTTGTTCAGCTAGATCTCAGGTGATTTTTCCTTGCTTTTTGCTCCTTGTTTCGTCACTAACTTTGATTTTGGTCGCCAGAAGGATGAACAGAGCCTCTATCATTTACGCCATTTTTTTTCCCTCTAACACAATAATATTATTTGAGAAATCACTTTTCTCATTCTTGTATACTTAAATCTGTGGCAGTATTGCATTTTATCTTTCTCTAAATTTATCTAACTGATTTGTGTCATTTTCAGGAATTCTTGGCTACTTCTTCTGCCCTTGATAAATTGGGATAAATTTACCTATTACCTGATTTTTGCCTCATGGTGTCCATCTAGACTCCTAAAGTGCCTGAGAAATGGCTCTTTCATATTTTGAAAAAAGTTGCAGTTAAGTAACAAGCAGAATTGGATAAAGCTGCTGGTGTTTTGATAAAATAGAAAAAAAATGAAAATAACGTCTTGGTTTTAACAATGCTTTTCCTTAGAAAATAAAACTCTACCACTTACTTATTTGGAGAAAGTCATCTCTTGTCACTAATTCCACTACTCATGATGGAGCATAGCACAGGATAATTTTGAGGCTAAGTGAGGATGCACTTAATAATGCAACATGCAGCACAGGGGGTTATTAAAATACAGGTAACTATCTTGTTGCAGAAGCACCTGATCATGTAGTTGTTTATTTTTGTTGCAGTTACATGGCTATGTTCACTTATTAAAAATTTTCCCTCACAAGTGTCAACTATAAAATAATTTAAAAATAGCTGATTTGTCCCATTTTCTCCAGCTATATGTACTATCTTAGCAAGTCATCACTTGAAACGTTTCTGTATCCAATGACTCCAATGAGGAAATTCTGAGAAAAGTCAAGGTAGTTAAATTGACACTTCACTCCAATGTTCCCCAAATGATATCAGTGTTCTTTTGATCAGCTAAGGCAGTATTTATTCATGCCTCAAAAACATCAAAACCCATCTGAATTGTATACTTGAAGCTTATTAGATTTTGTTAATCAATGTCACTCTGATAAAAAAATAAATAAATAAAATACTTCAGCAAAAGAAAGGAATAGGAAAAAAAACACATCAATACAGTCAAAAACTCAGACTGAAAGCAGTTTTGGAATCATATCAACCAAAACAGCCATATCAGTGCCTGATTTATCCCCTTTCCTGCTAGCAGATGGGGCTACCCTAAAGCATATAGATTAGGACAAGAAATGTACTATAATAAATCAGTAAATTAGTAAAAAAGAGTGCTCTATATAAGTAAAATTGTGGAGACCTAGCTATACCTTTAAGGTCATCCAAAATTAATTGGCATTTCATGGACACAGTTCAAGCTTCTGAAATATGCTAATCATCTTGGAACAGTGCTCAGTGAGAGAGCATGCAGGACAGGTCTGGAAACAGTCTTTCCTACATCAGAGAACTCCCAGATATTTGACTGATGCGGGCTTCCCTGGCAGGTGTTACTGTAAGAAGGGAGTTCCAGCCAGGTTGCTGTCAGCTTTGAAATGGCATGTCATATACCTTTTCACAGTACTAAAGAAATCAGTCATTTCCTTCAGATTGGAAAGAAGGACCATATGGCATTTATTTTTAAAAGATGTCACTAGGGTATCTCTCAAGTTTACCAAATGATTCCCCCAACTCCTTTTTATAACAGACGGTTGCTAATTTTATCATCTGGGAAGTTTGAAGGTAAAAGTTTTCTTTATGAGGTTCATTTTATTGAATTCCACTGTATAAACACAATTCAATGCTTGTGGATCTTACAAGTAGAACTATTTGAGGCTTTGGTAAAAAATATAGAGGAAGATAGTGATTTTTAAGGCAAAGGAAACAGAGGGAAAGCCAAAGAAAGATTTCTTATCTAACATTGACCTTTTCATTTCATTTTCAAGTCTCTATTTTCATTTCAAGTTCCCGGCTCAGTAGTAACATCCTAATGATTTTAAGAGTAAGCTGAAGCAGGGGTGCATCTCAAAGCAATAGAAAACTTCTTGGTGTTTATTACATATTGCAGTGCACACTCTCACACACACACATGTACCCCAATGAGCTACAAACTTAAACCCTGTGCCTGCAAAATATATATATCCAATACTAGGGACAGGATTAAGCTAAGGAATCTGTAATCAGTCTAAGACAGCATTTCTCAGTGAAGTCCTTGGACTATTTTCCATTAGAATATCCTGAGGTGCTTGTCAAAAGATGTCCAAGTCTGGATTTCTACATATTGATATCTAGATTACAGATATTCTGGATCAGTGAGATCTAGATCCTCTGGAGTGAGGCCTGTGGATCCTAAGTGATTGCAGGGTCACTTGTAGTATGAGAACCATTGCACTAGGACATCCTAAATGCTGTTTTATTCAAGTGAAGTTGGGACCACAGTTTGGACTTGAAACTCACCTCTTACCTCTATTTTACCAAAAGAAACCAAGTCCTTTCTTATAAATTTACTCAATTAGTATACCCTCCCCCAATTCAAAAGTGGTTGTATTTCAGAAATAAGTATTCCAGAACAATTCCACTGTGGAATTGACTCCAAATCTACTCAGAAAATCTGAAAGCAATCCTAGGACTACAGGAGCTAGAAGAGGTCAGCTTTTCGATTAATTGGCACCTAAAACATGAAGTTCTTGTGCTTTTAAAGAGGCTTAGCAATTTGTAATTGATGGGGAGAAATAAACAACCCTTCTCCCAAACATTCAAGCTGAAAATCTCAAAGACATCTAATTATTCTTTTTAAAGCCATTGGCTCCCATATTCCAACAACAACAAAAAACTCTTGCTTAATCTATTTTATAAATATTTCTTTTGCATGTTTTCTTTTCAGCTTTACTCCTAAAGACCATAGTTTTGACATCCATTATTTTATGGCTGGATTATTACAATAACATCCTAACTGCCATTCTAATTCTTAAACACCATTCTGATACACTGGTACCAAACAAGATTTGCTAAAAACACAAACCTGCTCAAATACTTCTGGTGATTTCCCCATTTCCCATAAGAGCAGTCTAGACACACTTGTATCTCAGTCATGAAGTATGTCACAAGTTTTCCCTTTTCCTTCTGCCAATGTTAAATCCTCCCTATTCTTTCATTTGGCTCCAGTCTATCCATGTGAAAAGGTAAATCATACCAAGAAAGACATATCCTTTCTACTTAATTAGATTCTAAACTCCTAGAGGGCTGAGAGCAAGTCTGTGCAATCCTCTCAAAACCAAACATATTGCTCAAGTATTTATTAAATAAATCAAAAATTGAATGACAGTAGGTTAAACCGCCAATATCCATTCTCACTTCCTGACGTGAGGTATCACAGGGCAGTTCATGAATTTCCTATGCACTGAGTAAATGTCTGAGTTCAATCTTGTTAATCACCTCACTATTACTCTTCAAGTGAAAGAAATTAGTCCCAAGAGTTTGGGACCTTTTCCTCACACATGCAAAAAACAAACAGTTCTGCACGAAGGATTTGTGTTTAGAAAAGAATACAAATTCTATGTGTAGGTGGTTCTGCTTAATAGTTCCAACTTCTAATATGTGAAAAAGATTCTGATCTTTATCACAGTGGAAAGTCCGTGATGTGAGAACTACTTGAAGAAATTTTCCGTCTCATATCAATGACAAAGTAGATCACACAAAGCTTTTAGTGGCTACAGATGCTACTGAATTAAGGCATTGTAATAATTCCTTAAATACAGTAAGACCAACCATGTCAAGCAATATTTTGGTGCTAGTGTAAGTGAAATGAACTCAAATGCCAAGTTTGTCTGAGTAACAGACTTGCACGTTGTGTAAAGATAATATTGCACTTGTTAGGAAAAACATTGTATGAAATAAAATATAATTTTATGACCAAGCATTTTGTTGTACCATTATTATTATCATCATCATCATTAGAAATTGTGATCAAGAGACCTAGAAAAGAGGAATGCATAAAATTTTGTCTAAATATTATCATTGAATAATCAGAATGTTTCTTTATTTACACTTATTAGATTAGCTCCAGTACATACACACAATTTGCTTAGCACTTAAATTTCTAAATTAAAAAAAAAAATTGAAACTAAAACTAAATAAATTTAAATTTAAAAAAATTCAAAAGTTGCAGTTAATGTATAAATAAAGATAGCCCTGCTATAAATCATATCTTACAAATTCAGAGGACAGACTGGGTTTTAAAATGTGATACTTAGAATGCTAAACTTTAAATAACATTTTTTATTCTGACTCGACTATCATACTTCTAAATTTGTCTTTTCAATATTTGTACCCCCCAAAATGATTTCTCCCATGAAATTTTAAGCAAATTAAAATAGTATTTAAGATAGTTATTTTGAAAATATTTTCAAAACAAAATATGTATGAATTTCAGAAATTGTCCAAAAAGAATCAGAAAAAATAAATTTTATAATACCTTTTCAAAAATTTGCTAATTCCTCAAGCCACAATTTTCTTTAAATTTATTTGAATAATTGTGGCTGGATTTGGCAGCTACACCAATGAGCACCCAGATGCTACCATTTTCTAAATTTAATTTCATATGACAGTTCTGTGACTAAACACATATCTACTGTCTTGTCACCTTAACATTAATTAGTCCAAGCTCAAGGGGAAAAGTGTTTTTGGACAGACATTGTTTCCATTGGATACTTCAGGAGCATGAGAAACATGGTTATGATTAGAGAAATAGCAAATATATTTCAAAATGCTAGGTATGCAATGGAATAAAACATAATAAAAGATCTTCAAGGGTCCTTTGGAATCACTAGTCCAATTCCTTTACCTTATACCTGGGAAACTAGGCCAGAAAAGTGAAGTTAGTTATTGTGGTCAGCCTCTAGGGCAGGATTCATTGTCCTTTTCATTATCACATGATTTCTCTCTAGGATAAATTTCTAATACGGGTTTGGTTGCTGCGTGAAATCAGGTACTTGTTAAGCTAAATTTACAATATAACAGAATATTAGTCTCAGATGGGCACTATAGAGAATCTTCTCTCAACAGTAAAATAGGGATAATGTTTTAAATTCGGTTTTGTTAAAAATATAAAGCAATTAAAAGGCCTGAGTTGTAGAGCTTAAATCTAAAATTCCCAATCTTAGCTCTTTAAACATCTTTAAGTTTTACACCAATTTCTGAAATGTACCTTTTCCCTATTATAATCTTACCCTCATGTTACCAGTCCAGTTTATTGTTTATAAATTAAACTTATGAAACAAGTAAGAGGGTAGGTTTCGTTTTACCAGAAGTTTCAGAACTGAGGTTTTTAAAATAGCTTACAATGGGTTTAATTTATAGTAATATAATTTACTCAAGTTTATACAGAAAATTTTAAATAAACATTTATAAAGAAAGTAACCACCACATCTTGGTACCTCTGAATTCAACCATTATCTCCCAGGCCTTCTGCTAGGCCAACTCTGCTTTTCCTGACTCCTTTACCAAGTGACCTGCCATAATAAAGCTGCTGAAGTGTGAGAAGATATGGCTGCTTGCACCACCAGGCTTTGATAAGTTCAAACCCTGTATATTTGTGTCTCTAGTAAACACTGGAAAGATTCATTACTGAGAACAAACAACGGAAAATAGCAACCGCCTAAAAGATGATGAGGACAACAAGCCCAAGTCAAATAGTAGGTAGGAAGTAAAAAGAGTTTGCCTTTTATCTATGGTGCATACAAGGATGATTGCTGTTCTATTACAGTAATTTTGTGTGTGTGGCAAAATTTACATCACACAAAATTAATCATTCTAAAGTGTACAATTCAGTGGCAGTACATTCACCATGTTTTTCAACCACAGCCTTCATCTACCTCTCAAACAAGTCATCGCTCTAATAGAAAACCCCACACCATTAAGTAGTCACACCTCTTATACTCTCTCCATATTCCATGGAAATCTTCAATCCACTTTCTGTCTGTATGGATCTACCTATCCTAGACATTTCATATAAATAGAATAATACACTATGGGATCTTTTGTATCTGCCTTAATTTACTTAGCCTACATTTCTGAGGTCCATTTATACTACAGCATGTATCAGTTCTTTTCTATGACTAAACTATATTTCATTGTATGGCTATACCACAATTGTTCATTTATCAGTTGATAGAAATCTAGTGGTAAGTAAATTATTTATACTTTTTGGTATTGTGAATTGTGCTGCTAGAAACATCCATGTACAAGTTTTTGTTTGAATACACATTTTCAATTATTTTGGGTATTTACATAGGAGTGAGATTGCTAGGTCATATGGTAATTCTATATTTAACTTTTTGAGGAATCACCAAACTGTTTTATAAAGTAGCTGCACCATTTACATTCCCACAGACAATGTAGAAGAGGTCCAATTTCTTTACATCCTCGTCAACATCTGTTATATTCAATTTTGTTTCTTTAGAATAGCCATCCTACTGAGTGTAAAGCAAGATCTTATTATGGTTCTATTTCTATCTCTCTAATGAATAATGATGTTGAGAATCTTTTTATGTGATTTTTAAAAATTAATTGTTTATCTTCTCTAGTGAAATGTCTATTCAAGTACTTTGCTCATTTTTTTAAAATTAGAATTTGTCTTTTCGTTGTTCCCAGAGGTCATGATCATATACTGTTAATAGACCCTTACCAGAAATATGATTTGTAAATATTTTCTCCTATCCTGTAAGTTGTCTCTTTACTTTTGTGACAGTATTCTTAGATGCACAAAAATTTTATTTCACTGAAGCCCGATTTATCTTTTTTGTTTGTTTCTTGCACTTTTTTGTCATATCTAAGAATCGATTGTAAAACTGAAGGATATGGAGATTTATCCCTTTGTTCTAGGAGTTTATTTAGTTTTAGCTTTTAAATTTAGATCCTTGATCCATTTCAAGTTAATTTTTCTATGGTGTGAGGTAGAGGACAACTTCACTCTTCGAATGTGGATATTGGAGTATCCCAGCACCAATTCTTAAAAGAACAATTTTTTCTCCATTGAATGGTTTTGACACCTTTGTTAAAATCAATTGACAACAGATGTATGGGTTTATTTATAGACTCTAAATTCCATTCCACTATATCTATATGTCTGTTATACTAGTACCACACTTTTTTTTTATTACTGTAGCCATGGATTACTTTTTTTTTTAATTTTTATTTTTCAGAGTTGACATTCATTATTATTTTATATTAGTTTCAGGTGTACAGAACAGTGGTTAGATATTTATATAACTTATGAAGAAATACCGCTGATTACTCTAGTAACTACCTGGTACTAAACATAATTATTACATTATTGACTATATTACCTTTGCTATACTTTACATCCCTGTGACTATTTTGTAACTATCAATTTGTACTTCTTGATCCCTTCACCTTTTTTCCCAGCCCCCTAAAACTCCTTCCCATCTGTCCATCGCCAGTTTGTTCTTTATATTTATGAGTTTGTTTTTATTTTGTTTGTTCATATATTTCATTCATAGATTTCACATATAAGTGAAATCATATATTTATCTTTCTCTGTCTGACTTATCTCACTTAGCTTAATACCCTCTAGGTCCATCCATGTTGTTGCAAATGATAAGATTTTACTTTTTATGACTAATATTCCATTGTATATATGTACCACCTCTTCTTTATCCAATCATCTATTATGGGCATGTAAGTTGCTTCCTTATCTTGGATATTGTAAATAATGCTACAATGAACATAGGGGTATCTTTTCAAAATAATGTTTTGGATTTTTTTTTTTTTTTTGGATAAATATCCAGAAATGGAACTACTGGGTCATAAGGTAGTTTTACTTTTAATTTTTTTAG
>NW_006441948.1:482926-495809 GCF_000325575.1 Pteropus alecto
CACAGGTGGATATTAAAGCAATAACAATCTCAATCCACTCAATTTAATATGGCAAATATTTATTTAATTTATTAATATTGTCTATCCATTAGCATTCACTATAAATCTAATAGAATTTGGAAACTTTACACACAAACACACTCATACATGCAAATGATATGTATACACACATCTCAATATCAGCAGAGCCTAGTAGTATTCATTCAATTCATTTATTACTTTATTTTATTTTATTATTAGTTTCAGGTATACAGTATATTGTTTAGACATTTATATAGTTCATAAAATAATCCCTCCAATTGCTATTTCTCTCCTCTGGCTCTCTACCTAGCTATTACATTAATGCTAACTGCATTCCCTATGCCATGCTCCCCATCTCCATGCCAATCTATCAACTACTAATTTAATTAATTAATTATTTTATTTTTTATGGTGACATTGGTTAATGAATTCTGGTAAATTTCAGCTGTACATTTTAACAGTAAGGCATATATATATTTACATTGAGTGTTCACCTCCCATAATTAGATTTCTTTCTGTCACCACATGTTTGACCCCTTTTACCCCATCTATCTCTCTCCTCCCCCTAACAATTACTAATTTGTACTTCCTTAACCCTTCACCCCATTCTTCCAGCTGCCCAGCCCCCCTGCTGTGGCCATCTCCAAGTTGTCCTGTATATTTGTGAGTCTGTTTTTGATTAGTTTGTTCTTTTTGATTCTTAGATTCCACAGAAGTCAGTGACATTTTTACACAACAATGATGGACTTTTGAAAAGAGGAATTAAGAAGACAATCTCATTTATAATCACATTGAAAACAATAAAATACCTGGGAATCAATTAATCAAAGAGGTAAAACACAGGTTCTCAGAAAATTATGTCATTGAAAAAAGAAATTGAAGAAGACACAAATAAATTGAAGCATATACTCTGCTCATGTGTAGGAAAAATCAACATCATTAAAATGGCTATATTACCCAAAGCAATCTATAGATTCAATACAACCCCTATCAAAATACCAATGGAATTTTTCAGAAAGCTAGAACAAATAAACCTAAAGTTTATATGGAATTGTAAAGGACCACAAATAACCATAGCAATCTTGAGAAAGAAGAACAATGTTGAAAGTAGCACAATACCTGATATCAAACTATACTACAAGGGTACAGTAATCAAAACAGCATGGTACTGACATAAAACAAATACATTGATCAATGGAACAGAAAAGAGAGCACAGAAATAGATCCACACGTATACAATCACTTAATATATGACAAAGGCGAAAGAATGTACAGTGGGGTAAAGACAGTGTCTTCAATAAATGGTGTTGGGAAGAATGTACAGATATATGCAACAAAGAAAAGAAAAGAAAAGAAAGAAACTGGACTATCTTCTTATACCATATACAATAGACTTAAAATGGATTAAAGAGTTAAATGTAAGACATGAAATCGTAAAACTTCGAGAAGAAAACATAGACTGTAAATTCTCTTATATGGCTAACAGTAATTTCTATTTGGATATGTTTCCTTGGACAAGGGAAATAAAATAAACAAATGGGATTACATTTATGTCTTTAATTCATTTTGAGGTTGTTCTTGTATATGGTGTAAGAAGGTGTTCTAGTTTTATATTTTTTTGAGGAAACTCCATACTGTTTTTGTTAGTGGCTGTACCAATTTTCAGTCCCACCAGCAGTGGATGAGGGTTCCTTTTTCTCCACATCCTCTCCAACATTTGCTATTACTTGTCTTGTTGATAACAGCTATTCTAACAGGTGTGAGATGGTATCTAACTGGGGTTTTGATTTGCATTTCCCTAATAGCCAGCAATGCTGAGCACCTTTTTATATATTTGTTGGCCATTTGTATGTCCTCTAGGGAGAAGTGTATGTTCAGGTCCTCTGCCCGGTTTTTGATTGGATCATTTGTTTTTTTGTTGTTGTTATTGAGTTGTATGAGTTCTTTGTATATTTTGAATATTAGGCCCTTATTGCAGTGTCGCTTGCAAAAATATTTTCCAATTTAGAAGATTGTCTCTTTACCTTGTTGACAGTTTCTTTTGCTGTGCAGAAGCTCTTTAGTTTGATGTAGTCTCCTTCATTTATTCTTGCTTTTACTCCTCTTAACATCGAAGTGAAATTCATAAAATCCTCTTTAAGTTCAAGGTCTATGAGTTTAGTTCCTATGTTTTCTTCTATGCAATTTATTGTATCAGGTCTTATATTCGGGTGTTTAATCAATTTTGGTAAATTTTGATGTGTGGTGAAAGACAACAGTCTAGTATCGTTCTTTTGCATGCAGGTGGCTTTCCAGTTTTCTCAGTGCCATTTATTGAAGGAGGCTTTCCTTTCTCCATTGTATGTTTTTGGGTCTTTTATCAAAAATTATTTGCTCATATAAACATGAGTTTACTTCTGCACTCTCGATTCTGTTCCACTGGTCTGTGCGTGTTTTTCTGCCAACACCATGTCCTTTTGATTGTCACTTTGTAGTATAATGTGAATTCAGGCAGAATGATGCCTCCAGCCTCATTCTTTGTTCTCAGGATGGCTTTGGCAATTCAGGGTCTTATATGGTTCCACTTGAATCTGATGATTTTTTTTTTTGTTCTTTCTTTATTTTAAGTGCTGATGACATTTTGATGGGCATTGCATTAAATCTGAATAATGCTTTAGGAAATGAGGTCATTTTTACTGTTGATTCTTTGAATTCAAGATCACAGAATATCATTCCATTTCATTGTATCTTCTTTAAATTTTTTAATAGAGTCTTATAGATTTTATTATATAGGTCTTTCATATATTTCATTAGATTCATCCTTAGGTATTTTATTCTTTTTGCTGGACTTGCAAAAGGAATTATATTTTCCACTTCTTTTTTCTGAAAATTCAATACTAGAGTATAGGAACGCTATGGATATTTAAACATTGATTTTTTTTATCCAGAAAATTTACTGTATTTGCTTGTTGTTTCTAGTAGTGTTCTTTTGGAGTCTTTCAGGTTTTCTATATAGAGAATCATGTCATCAGCCAATAGTGACAGTTTGACTTCTTCATTTACTATATGGATGCCTTTTTTTATCTTTCTCTTGTCTGATTGAACTTGCTAGGACCTCCAATATTATATTGAATAATAGTGGTAATAGTGGAGAGACTTGCCTTGTTCCTGATCTTAGAGGCAAGTTTTTAGTTTTTCACCATTAAGTATAATGTTGACTGAAGGTTTGTTATGTATGGCCTTTATTATGTCAAGGTACTTTCCTTCTATACTGATTTTGTTAAATGTTTTGATCATAAATGGAAGCCATATCTTATGAAAGGCTTTTTCTTCATCTATTGATAAGATCATATGATTCTTACTTTTTAATTGTTTTATTAAACATTTTGCTTATTAATAATTGTACCATATTAGACAATTTGCATTTGTTGAACCATCCCTATGCCCCTGGGATGAAGCTCACTTGATCGTGGTGTATAATCTTTTGAAATGTTGCTGTATTCGGTTAGTTAAAATCTTATTTAGGACTTCTGCATCTATGTTTATGAGAGATACTGGTTCGTAGCTGTGTGTGTGTGTGTGTGTGTGTGTGTGTGTGTGTGTGTGTGTGTGTATCAGATTTTGGTGTCAGTGTAATGTAGGCCTCATAAAATGAGTTAGAAAATATTGCCTGTTCTATGTTTTTTGGAAGAGTTTGAGGAGAATACATATTAAATCTTTTTGAATGTTTGGTATAATTCACTGGTGAAGCCATTTGGCCCTGGACTTTAACATTTTGGTAGATTTTTGATAATTGTTTCAATTTCCATACTGCTGTTTGGTCTATTTAGATTTTGCAGGTCTTTTTGATTCAGTCTAGGTAGGTTGTATTATTCTAAATACTTGTCCATTTCTTCCAAGTTATTAAATTTGGCGTTATATAGTTTTTCATAGTATCCTTGTGTGATCTTTTGGATTTCTCCCTTGTCTGTTATCATTTCAACTCTTTCATCTCTCGATTTGTATATTTGTATTCTTTCTCCTTTCTCTTTAGTGAGTCTATGAGGGGTTTCTGAGTTTTATTAACCTCCTCAAAGACCACCTCTTTGTTGCATTTTTTTTTCAAATTCATTTACTTCTGCTCTAATTTTTATTTTTTCTTACCTTCTGTTAACTTTAGGCTTCATTTGTTCTTCCTTTTCTAGTTTTTTAGAGATGAAGCATTAGAATGTTTATTTGGGCTTGTTCTTGTTTTTGGAGATAGACCGCTAATGATATGAACTTTCCTCTTATGACTGCTTTTGCCATGTCACAAAAGTTTCGATATGTTGTACTATCATTATCATTCAACTCTATGTATCTTTTGATTTTTTTATTGCTTCTCTGACCCAGTTATTCTTCAGAAGCATGTTATTTAATCTCCATGTATTTGTGGTTCTTCTCATTTTCTTTTTACTGTAGATCTCTAGTTTAAACGCATTATGATTAGAGAAAATGTTTGTTATGATTTCAATCCTCTTGTTTTTGGTGAGGCCATTTCTGTGTCCCAGTATGTGGTCAATCCTTTATAATGTTCCATGTGCACTTGAGTAGAATGTATAAGCAGTTGTTTTAGGATGAAAGGCTCTGTAAATGTCATTTATGTCCAATTGTTCTAATATGTCATTTAAGGGTGCTATTTCCTTATTGATTTTCTGTTTGCATGATCTGTCCATTTCCGACAATTTGATATTTAGGTTCCCTACTACGATAGTGTTTTGGTCTGTTTCTCCCTTTAGTTCTTTTAGTAATTGTTTTACATATTTTGGGGCTCCCAAATTGGGTACACAGATATTAATAAGCGTTATGTCTTCTTGGTGCATTGTTCACTGTATCATTATGAGGTGTCTCTCAGTATCTTTCTTTACCTTTTTCATTTTGAAGTCTATTTTGTCTGATATTAGTACTGCTACTCCATCTTTTCTCTGAATGTCATATGCTTGAAATATCATTTTCCACCCTTTCACTTTGAGTCTATATTTGTCTTTGGAGCTGAGATGTGTCTCCTGTAGGCAGCGTATGTTTTTTGTTGTTGTTTGTTTGTTTGTTTGTTTGTTTGTTTTCTCCCTATTGAATCTGCAACTCTGTGCCTTTTTATTGGTGAGCTCATTTCATTTACATTTAGGGTGATTATTGAAATATGAGGTCTTCTTATAGCCATTTTATCTTTTGCTTTCTGATAGCTCGTTTTTTTTCTATTGTTTACTTGTTCTTGTGTTTATTTTTTCTTAATTTTCTGACTTTTGTGGATTTTCTCTCTAGATTTTATTGTTTTGTGTTATATATTTCAGATCTGAATCTCTGGTGTGTGGTTAGCATTCCGAATATATAAGGAATATTTATATATATATACAGTCATCCATTTTCTTCTGTGTATTACTTATCTCCATTCCCCTTTGCGAATTTGGATCTTTGAATCCTCACCTTTTCAGTCATTGTTATCTCAATTTGTCCCTATATATGCTGAACGTTCATTACTATCTTATTATAACAATTCTTTTCTTATTATGTAAGCTTATAATGCCCTGTTCTTAATAAAGTTTGCACTCCTCTGCTTTTATTTACCCAATAATCACTTTACTCCTAATTATGTATTTCTTTTTGGTCATTTTGTTTTAGGGAGCTGATTCCTTTCAGTATTTCCTGTAGTGTAAGCCTTTATTATTATCTTGCTATAGCAATTCTTTTCTTATTGTTTAAGCTTATAATGCCTTGTTCTTAGCACAACTATGCTTCTATTTGACTAATAGTTACCTTACTCCTAATTATATAACATTTTTGTTAATTTGTTTTAGGCGAGCTGACCCCTTTCAGTATTTCCTGTAGTGCAGGCCTTGGAGTAGAGAATTCAGTCATTTTTTTGTATGTCTGGAAAGTACTTTATTTCTTTTTCATATCTAAAAGAGAGCTTAGCTGGATATATTATTCTATATCATTCCTTTCGCTTATTATTTTGAATATTTGATTCCTTTCCCTCTGGCTTTTAAGATTTGTCAGACGATAAATCTGTGTTTTTTTTTTATAAGTTACCATTTTCTTCTCCCTGGCTGCCCTGGAATTCTGTCTTTGTCATTCATTTTCAATAATTTTAATACAATGTGTCTTGGTGAAAGACTTTGTGGATTGGGATAATTGGATGATCTATTGATTTCTTGAAACTCAAGTCCCAGCTCATTCCTTAGATTTGGGAAATTCTCATCATCTATTTGTCTGGAAATGCTTTCTAGTCTCTGCTCCTTTTCCTCACCTTCAGTAATGCCCATTATCCTCTCCTTATGGTATCAGCTAGTTCTTGTATTTCTCTCATTATTTTTCATTCTTCAGTTTCTTTCTTCTTCCTTCCGATTTCTGTCTAGATTTCTGTCTTCAATATCACTTATCCTTCCCTCCATTCAGTCAACTATATTTTCCAAGCTTGCTATTTCCTTTTCAACTCGTATTGTGTGTGTGTGTGTGTGTGTGTGTGTGTGTGTGTGTTTAATCTCCAGAAGATCTATTCTGTTCTTTTTAAGGGTTTCAATCTCCTTGTTCTGCTCATCTAGGTATTTTTTTCTATTCCTGAAATTGTTGATATGACTTGTTTCAGATTTCATTGAGTATTTTCAGAAATACAATACTGAATTCTCTGTCATATATGTCCCATATTTCTATGTCTGAAGCTTATATTCTGGAGATTTTTCTCTTTCTTTCTGAGAAGCCTTGTCACCATGGTTGTTTATGGTGTTTTATGGAATATTTCTCTGAATGGGCAGTAATGGAAGTGTATTCTACTGTTCTTCCAGAAAAAAAAAAAAAAGATTATATACAGGTCTCTCTTTAGCCTTTTGCAAAGAAGGCACTTTCTTTTTGTTTCCAGTAAATAGTCTCTAAGCCTGTTGTATCCCTGCTTTATACAAAGCCTTAATCATATCTTTTTTTTTGTTTGTTAATATTTAATCACGCTCGCTACCCTCAGTCCCAGTCCCTGTCCATGTTAGCAAAAGTTTCAGTAGCGTTTGCTCAGTTTCCCCTGGTGCTCTATGGTATTCAGACTTGGAAGATGTGGGGGAGGGGAATCTCTGGGTTTGGGCATGGGGGCTGCTGTTCCTCCTCAGTTTTACAACTACGACTGGTAAAAATCAACTGTCGTTTCACTCCCGTCCTCGCTTCTCTGCTTTTTGCCCTGATCAATTGGCTCTGACTCAAGCTGCCTGGAGCTCACAACTCTCTCTGGCAGGGCTGTTCAGGGAATTCACCACACCTTCTCCCCGCCTCCTCCTCCTACAGGTAGCTCCTGCAGCTGACAGAGTCAGCTTCTTTATTTCTCCTGTTCCACTGCCCAACATCCGGTGTTCTGAACTGTAACTCAGATTGCATGCTCAGACATGCTGGTGTGCTTTTTGGGTGTTTTTGTTGTTTGTTGTTGTTGTTGTTGTTGCATTTTAGATGTTCAGCTTATTGTTGTTTCAATGGGAGAAACCTGAGGACGTCTGTCACTCAGCCATGTTTCTCCTTCTGTTATTGATTTTTGAATAATTTTAATGCAATGTGCCTTTGAGAAGCTCTTTTGGTTTGTGATAATTGGATCTTCTGTTGACTTCTTGAATTCCAAGCTCTAGCTCATTTCTTAGATTTGAGAAATTCTCATCAACTATTTGTCTCAAAATGCTTTCTAATCCCTGCTCCTTTTCCTCCCTTTTGAGAATGCCCATTATTTTTATATTTCCTCTCCTGATGGCATTAGCTAGTTCTTTTATTTCTTTCATTATTTTTCATTCTTTGGTTTCTCTCTTTTCCTTCTGCTCTATTTCTAGATTTCTGTCTTCGATATCACTGATCCTCTTCTCTATATGGTCTACTCCATTTTCTAAGCTTGCTATTTCATTTTTCATCTCTTGCAATGTGTTCCTTATCTCTAGAATTTCTTTGGTTCTTTTTGTGTGTTTCAATATCCTTGCTTAAGAATTCATTCTGCTCATCTAGTTGTTTTTTCAGTTCCTGAAATGGTTGATATGAATTGTTTTTGATCTCACTGATTTATTTTCAGAAGTACCATCCTGAATTCTCTGCCATTTAAGTCACATATTTCTGTCTTTAAGTTTATTTTTTGGAGATTTTTCTCTTATTTCTGAGCTGATTTGTCACCTTGGTTGTTCATAGTGTTTAATAGACTATTCGTTCCCTGGCCATTAATGGAACTGTATTCTGCTTTTTTTTTTCCCCAGAAAGATTTATTATATAAAGGTCTCTCTTTAGCCTGTTGCCAAGAAGGCATTTTTCTTTTGATTTCTAGTAGGTGATGTCTAAGCCTCTTGGATCCTTGCTTTATATAAAGTCTTAATAATGCCTTTTTTTTCTTATACATATTCAATCAGACTCGATAACTTTAGTCCTAGTCTCTGTCAGAGAGAAACAGTCCAGTAGCTTTTGTTGAGTTTGTCCTGGGGCTCCGTGGAGTTCTGTCTTGGAGGATATGGAGGGATGGTCCTGTGGGTTGGGAGAAGGGGACT
The DNA here is from genome assembly GCF_000325575.1 of Pteropus alecto. Taxonomy (NCBI): domain Eukaryota; kingdom Metazoa; phylum Chordata; class Mammalia; order Chiroptera; family Pteropodidae; genus Pteropus; species Pteropus alecto. The sequence goes on from NW_006441948.1 coordinate 491,434, forward strand.
ACACCTTAGCCTATTGTTTTGCAATACAGCTGGTAATAATCAACTGTTGCTTCTCTGCTGTGACCTCTCTCTTCTGTCCCCACTTCTTTGCTTTCTGCCCTGATCCCTGGACAGTGCTGCTGCATGGAGCTCACATCAATCCCAAGCAGGGTTGTTCAGGAATCTTGCCACACTTTCTCCCCTTCCCCTCTTCCTTCAGGGAGCTCCAGCTGGGAGAGGTAGCTTCTTTGTTTCTCCCAGTCTACAGTTGACTCTTGGGTTCTGACCTGTGGTAGCTCTTATGCACAGATCTCATGCTCAGACATGCTGGTGTGCTGTTTGGGTGTTCTTTGTCAACTTTTAGATGTTCAGTTTATTGTTGCTTCAAGGGCAGAGTTCTGGGGACTTATCTCACCCCGCCATGTTTCTAACCCAAACTAAATTTATGTGACACATTAACAATATGAATAAAACAAATCATATGATCAGCTCCATTGATTCAGAAAAAAAAAAACCCTTTAAAGAATCCAAACTCTTTTGTGAAAGGAATCATCAAGAATTTAGGAACAGAATGGAACTTCTATAGTTTAATAAAGAATAATTTATGAAAACCCATAGTTGCAATGATGTCCCTTTTCACTACTTCTATTCAACATTGTACTAAAAGTGCTAGCTAGAATAATTATGCAAGTTAAAAGAAAGAAGGAGGGAAAAAAAAGAAACATGTAAAAATGGAAATGAAGAATTAAAATTATTTCTATTTCCAGATGACATTATTTTATATATAGAAGTAATAAAAAGTACACACTCACACACACACACACACACACACACACACACACACACACACACACACACCACTCATGGCTAATAAATGAACATAGCAAATTTGCAGGATATTTTTTGCACAGAAAAAAAATAGTTCTATTTCTATACACCAGCAATGAACATTCCAAAAAGGAAATTTAAAATAAATTTTATTTATATTAATATTTTAAAAAGACTAGGAATAAATTCATACAGGGAAGTGCAAGAGTTGTTTAATAAAACTACATAACATCACAGAAGAAAATTAAAAGGGGCTTAAACAAATAGAAAGTTGCTTATTTCCATTTATTCAACGATTTATTATTTTTAAGATGGCAAAACTACCCTAGATGATCTAGGGATCAATGAAATCTCTATCAAAACCCCACTTAAAATCTTTGCAGAAATGAGAAGCTAATCATAAAATTCACATGAAATTGGAAGGGATCCAGCAAAAACAAAATAACCTTATAAAAGGAAACCAAATTTAGAGGACTCACACTTCTTGGTTTTCAAAGATAGCCCATGGCTAAAATCAATTACAAGAAAAACTTGAAAAATACACACAAGGAGACTAAACAACATGCTATTAAGCAATGAATTGGTTAACAATAAGATCAAGGAAGAAATCGGAAGATTCCTCAAGAGAAATTAAAAAGGATATACAACTACCCAAAATCTATGGGACACAGCTAAAGCGTCCTAAGAGTGAAATGTATAGCAATACAGGCGTACCTCGAGAAACAAGAAAAAATTCAAATAAAAAATTTAACCTTACCCCTAAAAGAACAAGAAAAAAATAAATAAAAATGGCAAACTCAAAAATGAATAAAAGGAAGGAAATACTAAAAATCAGAGTAGAAATAAATGAAATACAGTCTAAAAAAATAATACATAGGTCAATGAAACCAAGATCTCGTTCTTGAAAAAGAAAAATTGATAAAGCTTTAACGAGACTCATCAAGAAAAAAAGGAATGAACAGGACAAACGGACTCATGGACATGGACAATAGAATAGGGGTTACCGGAGGAGAGTGGGGAGGGGGAGGTAGATGGGGAAAAAATTAAAATGATGTCATCAACTAAATAAGTAAAAGTAGAAAACATGAAAAAAAAAAGAAAAGAAAAGAGAAAGCAATGTCAGAAATATGGCAGAGTGAGAGACATCCCCAGATCTCTCCCCTTGAAACAACAATAAGCTGAATATCTAAAACTCAACCAAAAGAAAAACCTAACCTGCAGAACACCATCTCTGAGTGTGGGATCTGTGCATAAGAGCTACCACATGTCAGAACCCCGGGAGTTGAGTGGTGGTCTGGGAGAAACAAAGGAGTTGCCTCTCCAAGCCAGAGTTCCTTGCAGGAGCGGGTGGAGAAAAAGACGAGGTGGGTTCACAGAACAACCTTGCCTGAGAGAGATGTGAGCTCCACGTAGTGGCAGTCCTCAGGGATCATGGCAGAAAGCAGAGAAATGGCGACTACAGATAAGTGGGGATGGCAAAAAAGCAACAGTTGATTACAAGCTGCATTGCAAAACATGAGGCTGAGATGCAGCCCTCTTCCCTCAACACAGCCCTCTTCCCTCAACTTCCCTCCCCTCAATATTCTCCAAGCCTGAACACCATACAGCACCAGGGGAATCTGAGCAAAAGCTCCCCAAACTGTCTCTAACACTGAAGATAAAGAACACACTGCAAGAAATCAAAAATGAAATAGCAATTTTGGGAAATCGAATCAACCAAATGGAGGAAAGGATCAGGGATATCAAAGACAGATCTAGCAATAAATCGGAAGAAGACAAAAACCAAAGAATGAAATATAATGAAAGGGAAATACGAGAACTAGCTGAAACCATCAGAAGAGGAAACATAAGAATAATGGGCATTATCGAAGGTGAGGAAAAGGAGCAGGGACTAGAAAGCATTTTCAGAAAAATAGTTGAAGAGAACTACCCAAATCTAAGGAATGAGCTGGAGCTTGGAATCCAAGATGTCAACAAAATGCCCAATGATCTCAACCCCAAAAGACCTTCTCTAAGACACATTGTATTAAAATTATCAAAAATCAATGACAAAAAAAAAAAAAAAGAATTCTCAAGGCAGCTAGAGAAAATATGGTAACTTATAAAAGGAAAACTCATTAGATTATCATCGAACTTCTCAGCACAAACCTTACAAGCTAGAAAGAAGTGAAATAACATATTAGATCTATTAAATGAAAGGAACTACCAGCTAAGAATAATGAATCCAGCAAAGCTCTCCTTTAGATATGAAGGAGAAATAAAGACCTTTCTATACATACAAAAATTGAGAGAATTCTCCAATACGAGACCTGCACTACAGGAAATACTGAAAGGTGTCAGATCACCCAAAACAACATACAACAATAACAACAACAAAAATACATAATTAGGAGTAAAGTGATTATCAGGCTAATAGAAGCAGAGGAGTGCAACACTTAACTAAGAACAGGGCATTATAGCTTAAATAAGAAGTGAATTTTTATAACAAGATAGTAGTGAACGTTCAGCATACATAGAGACGAATTGAGAAAACAATGACTAAAAAGGAGAGGATTCAAAGATCCAAATTTGCAAAGGGGAATGGAGATAAGGCACATGCAGAAGAAAATGCATGACCGTATATATACAACTATCCTTTTCATATTTGTAATAGTAACCACACACCAAAGATTCAGAGCTAAAGTATATAACATGAAACAAGAAGAACCAGAGGCAAAACTCACAAAAGCTAACAACAGCAAAAAAAACAAGGGCAAGGAAGCAATGGAAACATCAAGTTATCAGAAAGCAAAAGATAAAATGGCTATAGAAGACCTCATATTTCAATAATCTCCCTAAATGTTAATGGACTGAACTCACCAATAAAAGGGCACGGACTTGCAGAATGGATCAAAAAACAAAATTCAACCATATGCTGCCTCCAGGAGACACATCTCAGCTCCAAAGACAAATATAGGCTCAAAATGAAAGGGCGGAAAATGATATTTCAAGCAAATGGCATTCAGAGAAAAGCGGGAGTAACAGTACTAATATCGGAAAATAGACTTCAAAATAAAAAGGTAAAGAAAGATACTGAGGGACACTTCATAATGATAAAGGGAATCATGCACCAAGAGGACATAACACTTATTAATAACTATGCTCCCAATCAGGGAGCTCCTAAATATATAAAGCAATTACTAAGAGAACTAAAGTGAGAAACAGATCACAACACTATTGTAGTAGGGGACCTAAATACCCCACCGTCACATATGGGCAGATCATCCAAATAGAAAATCAATGAGGAAATAACACATTAGACCAACTGGACATAATTGACATTTACAGAGCCTTCCACATCAAAACAGCTGCTTATACATTCTTCTCTAGAGCACATGGAACATTCTCAAGAATCGACCACATACTGGGACACAGAGATAGCCCCAACAAATATAAGAGGGTTGAAATCATACCAACCATATTCTCTAATCATAATGCTCTGAAACTAGAGATCAACTGTAAAAAGAAATCAGAAAGAACCACAAATACATGGAGATTAAACAACATGCTACTGAAGAATAACTGGGTCA
>NW_006441948.1:496676-502942 GCF_000325575.1 Pteropus alecto
AAAAATAAGAATCATATGATCATATCAATAGATGCAGAAAAAGCCTTTGACAAGATACAGCATCCATTTATGATCAAAACACTTCACAAAATTGGTATAGAAGGAAAGTACCTTAACATAATAATGGCCATCTATGATAAGCCCTCAGCCAACATTATACTTAATGGTGAAAAACTGAAAACCTTCCAAGATCAGGAATAAGACAAGGCTGTCCACCATCACCATTGTTATTAAATATAACATTGGTGGTCCTAGCAAGTGCATTCAGACAAGAGAAAGATATAAAATGCATCCAAATAGGAAATGAATAAATCAAACTGTCACTATTTGTGGATCACATGATTCTCTATGTAGAAAACCCTAAAGACTCCACAGGAACACTACTGGAAACAATAAACAAATACAGTAATGTTTCTGGGTACAAAATCAACATTCAAAAATCCATAGTGTTCCTATACTCCAACAATAAAGTGTGAGAAAAAGAAGTGGAAAAAATAATTCCTTTTGCAATTGCAATAAAATGAATAAAATACCTATTAATAAATCTACCGAAACATGTGGAGTACCTATATAATGAAATTTGTAAGACTTTATTAAAAGAAATTGAGAAAGATACAAAGAAATGGAAAGATATTCTGTGTTCTTGGATTGGAAGAATCAATGTAGTTAAAATGACCTCCTTATCTAAAACATTATACACATTTAATGCAATCCCCATCTAATTCTTATCAGTACTTTCTAAAGAAATAGTACCAAAAAACATCAGATTTGTATGGAAGCACAAAAGACCCTGAATTCCTAAAGCCATCTTGAGAAAAAAGAACAATGCTGGAAGCATCACTCTTTTCAGCTTCAAATTGTACTACAAAGCGACAGTAATCAAAACAGCATGGTATTGGCAGAAAAACGTATACAAGGACCACTCGAACAGAATCTAGAGTCCAGTTGTAAATCCACATTTATATTGGCAAATAATTTTTGACATTACAGCCAAAAACATACAGTGGAGAAAGGAAAGCCTCTTCAATAAATGGTGCTGGGAAAACTGGAAAGCTACATGTAAAAGAATGAAACTAGACTGTTGTCTATCACCACAGATCAAAAATAACTGAAAATGGATTAAGGACCTGAATATAAGACTTGAAATAAAGTGCATAGAGGAAAACATAGGAATTAAATTCATGGATCTTGGATTTAAAGATTTTATGAATTTGACCTCAAAAGCAAGGGAAGTAAAAGTTAAAATAATGAATGGGACTATATGAAATTAAAAAGCTTCTGCACAGCAAAATAAATCATCAACGAGATAAAGAGACAACCATCCAAATGGGAAAATATTTTTGGAAACCACACCTCTGATAAGGGCCTAATGTCCAAAATATACAACGAAATCATACAACTCAATCACAAAAAATAAAAAATAAAAAAACAATCCAATCAAAAAATGGGCAGAGGATCTGAACAGATACTTCTCCCAAGAAGACATAGAAATGGCCAACAAATATATGAATAGTTGCCATCATCACTAGCTATTAGGGAAATGCAAATCAAAACCACAGTGAGATATTATCTTACACCTCTTAGAATAGCTATAATCAACATGACAAGTAATAACAAATGTTGTAGACAATGCGGAGAAACAGTAATCGTCATACACTGCTGATGGGACTGCAAATTGGTACAGCCACTATGGAAAACAGTATGGAGTTTCCTCGAAAACTAAGTATTGATCTAGCATATCATCCAGCAATCTCTCCACTGGGTATTTACCCTAAAGTCTTGTAAACATATCTGAAAAGATATTTGCATTCTGATGTTCATAGCAGCATTATTCATGGTGGCCAGTACAGAAAGCAACTGAAGTTTTTTTATGATACATTTTTGGATATAGAAGCAGTGGTACACATATACAATGAAATATTGCTCAGCCATAAGAAGAGGCGTATACTGCCATTTTCAAACATGATTGGATCTTGAGACAATCATGCTAAGTGAAATAAGCCAGACAGAAAAAGTTGAAAATCAAATGATATCATTTATATGTGGGATATAAATCTAAAAGCATCAAATGAACAGGACAAACAGATACTCATGGACATGGACTATAGACTAATGATTACCAGATGGTGGAGTGGATGAGGAAGAGGGATGTAGATGGGGTAAAAGGGGTCAAATATATGGTGACAGAAAAAAATCTAAACATGGGAGGTGAACACACAACTAAATATATATGTATATGCTGTTGAATTCACTTTGCTGATATTTTGTTGAGGACTTTTGTATCTATATTCATAGGAGATGTTGAGCTATATTTTTTTGTAAAGTTTTTATCTGGATTTAGTACAATGTAACTCGCAGATCTCATAGGGGGTTAATATTCAAAATATATAAGAAACTCATACTACTCAATATCAAACTACAAATAAAGTGAATAAACTTTTCCCAAAGAATCCAATAAATGGCTAACAGATATATGAAAAGATGCTCAACATCACTATTCATCAGGGAAGTGCAAACCAAAACTACAATGATATATCACTTCACACCTGTTAGGGTGGCTATTTCAGTTTCTTATTTCGGTTACTGATTTTTTCAGCTTTAGAATTTCTATTTGGTTCCTTTTTAAATAATTTCTATTAATAGTATCTTTTTATCAGACGATCATTGTCTTACCTCCTTTAATTATTTAGACATGATTTATTTTATTTCTTTGAATAGATTTTTAATAGATGATAGAAAGTCTTTGTATAGAATGGCCAATGTCTGTGCCTTCTCAGCAACAGTTTCTATTAACTGCTTTTTTTTCCTGTGCATGGAATGTATTTTCTTTTTTCTATGTGTCTCAAAATTTTTTGTTGTTGTTGAAAACGACCTTTCAGATAATGTGGCAGCTCTTGAAATCAGATCTCACTTTCTCAGGGTTTGTTGTTTTTACTCTTTGCTGTTTTTACTTCTGTCTGATTAATGACTTTCCTGGGCTAATCCTGTAAAGTCTGGTTTCTTTATTGTATATGATGGTGAGACCAATCTAAGTTTTGCTTTGGTAGGTTACTGATCAGCTAATGACTGCGCTAAGATTTCCTTAAATGCTTAGATTCATGAAGTCTCACAGTCTTTGCCAAAGAACTCTGTGTATCGGAGCACACTTTCAACACAGTCAGATAATTTACACATGTGACAACTGGCTTGTAGAATGTCTCAACATCAGCCAAAGATGAAAGATTGCCTTCCTCTCAGTTATTTCCTAAACATGACTGGTATTATTTCAGAACTTTTTAAATCCCCCATTAACATATTTTTCCCCCATATAAGTTTTCCAAGAATTTTGGTTAACCTCTTCTTGGCCCCAACTGTTATTGCTGCCCTAGGAATTGTAGTATATTTTTAAAAAATGCCATTGATTGTTACTGACAAATGCCCTGTTGATAGGGCTGTTCTGCAAAGTCAGGTCAGGTTCTACAAAGAGCTGAGCCAGGTTCTAATGATGACATCACACTTGGAGTGGGGTTTTTCCAGGGAGCTATGAGACAGGTCAAAGAGTGGCAGAGCTCTAGAAATGGGAATGCTCTTGGAATGGGAGTTTTTGGGGCATTCTATGCCCAGTCTGCCCCTCCTGTAATTGCAAGCCTGCAGATTTTCAGAGTGACCAATATTTGCAAGGCTTTTGATTTTCAAGGCTACTGCAGAGTTGTAAAGAGTGAGACGGGGGAGTAGGTTGAACTACAAGACCATATGTCCTGCTATTCTTACTAACATTCAGCAGTTTTTTTCTAAAATAAGTGATCATCAGTTATTGTAAGACTTTGTTTAATTTCCAGAGTTCTAAAAAAGTTAATTTTGACATTTTTGCCAATGTTTTTGCTACTTTTTTTGGAAGGGCACATTTACAGAAGTTCTACAATGGTTCACATTTGTGGCAGTTATTATTCAGTGTTCTTGTGTGACTTGACTCTTCCAAACTCTGGTAGTACGCCTTATTTTTTTTTTTGTCTCCACAGCAGATCAAAAAGAGAAGATATTAATGTTATTAGAATATTAAATATAATTCATAAATGGTAACATAGTTACAGATGGGACAGTTTTATGAAAGAAATCTCTCACACACATACCTGCTAAATAAATACTATCCTTTGTAAACAGAAATGATGCTACCAATGTAACACCAACAAAGCTTATTAATAGAGTAATGGTGATCAGTATATATACATTCAACCACACTTTCATATTCAGTTTCTTGTGATAAACAGAAAGTAACTGTCAGGAAAAAGGACAAACTTAATTGGTCCAATGAGAACAGAACCCAAAACTTTGGCTTTCATTGCATGGTGGTCTGAGTTAATTGATGAACACTAACTCTGCAATGTTAAAGTAAACTCTGTTATTTCTGCAAGGATGGAGCATGGATGAAAGGAAAAATAATCTTCATTTGGACAAGGGTTTCAAACTCCTCTAACAAATATTTGAGTGCATCCTTATGTTTCTTTCACGTGGCTATCTTCTAATAAAAGAGCTAACAAAGAGGGATGCAAGCCTGTTTACCAAATAATTGGCTATTGGAAAATTGGGAAGTGACATTAAGAAGCTACATACAGAGAGAGAAAAAAATGGCATACATGATAGAGGCTCTGTTCATCCCTCTGGCAATTAAATCAAGCTTGTGATGGAAACAAGCAGCAAACAGCAAGAAAAAATCACCTGGGACCTAGATGAACAAGCCATATAACTAGGGAGAAATCTAAAAATCACCCTGCAACAGCAGAAGGTAGGACAGAGTGAGGACACAGGGCTGCCCTGTTCTGAGCGGCTGAATGGGACAGAGGCTGCAGCAGCAGCAGTTGCAGACGTCTCTTAAAGGAGCCATGCCCGCGAGCGGACTTTCACAGTGACGGACCTGCTCGCTCTGAGCGCCAGTGCCAGTTTGGCTGTGTGCAGGGGTAACCAGGGTCTTACAGGAAGACACTGAGTTGTCAGAGTGAGAACCGAAGCAAGACTCGCTCTATACAGAAGTGCCAGCAATATCCATTGTTCCTCTATTGAGCCATCCTCCCTCCCAGTGTGTGCACGCAGCACCGCCATAGTCCAGGCATCATCAAATTGGGTAACAGGTCACTCCGCCCACAGTTTTCACTGAAACTCCACCTCCCCCAACTCGTAGCCCCACCCAAGCCACATTCAGATATGTCCTTGCTTAGTTAAGTGCCCCTTGCTGAGTAGCGCCTAGACTCACATTTGTACCAGCTGGCCTCGGTTTCTGGTGTAGCCTTTTGATGCAACTATAAACACAACATCTGTGGATTGCTTGCTGAATCTTAACAGGTGGCCTTGGAGGGGTGGAGGCTTGGGCTAAATTTGGCCTGCCGCTGAATCCCTTTCAGGACTGTGCCACTGGACACCTACTACACAAATCCACACTAATAAGATCAGGAGACTTAGGAACTTTACTTTGTACATAGAAACAGACACGGAAAGGCAGCCAAAATGGGAAGACAAAGAAGCAGAAACCATATGACAGAAGAGAACAGAGATCCAGATATAATGGAGTCAAGTAATCTAACAAGTGCAAAGTTCAAAACACTAGTTATAAAGATACTCAATGAACTTTTGGGAAGTGTAGATAAATTCAGTGAGAACTTCAATGTAGAGAACTTTAACAAAGAGATAAAAATGGAAATGGAAATTATAAAAGGGAACCAGTATGAAATGGAGAACATTCTGAGATAAGAAGTATGTATATTAAATGGAATAAACAAAGGAATAAACAAAGTGAATAAAGAAGAGGATCAAATAACCTATATAGAGGATGGGAAAGCCAAGGACATTCAATCAGAATGGAAAGTAAAAAGAAGCCAAGATATATAAATAAATTAAGGATCCTGCAGGACACTATTAAAGGTCAAAATAGTCATCTCATAGGCCTACCTGAAGGAAAACAAGATGTTGAACAGCTATTTGAAGAAATAATGATAGAAAACTTCTCTAATCTGGTGAAGGAAATAGACATACAACCCCAGCAAGCTCAGAGAATCCCCAAAACCAGGAATTCAAAGATGCCCGCATTAAGATACATCACCATTAAAATTCCAAAGGTTAAAGACAAAGCAAGAATCTTAAAAGCAGTAAGAGAAAAGCAGTTAGTTACCTACAAGAAAGCACCCATAAGTCTCGCAGCTGATTTCTCAAAAGAAACTATGCAGGACAAAAGGTCATGGCACAAAAAATTCAATGTGATGGCAACCCAGGATCTACAACCAAGAATACTTTATCCA
>NW_006441948.1:504311-532261 GCF_000325575.1 Pteropus alecto
ACTATAACACATCATGCTTGTTATTTAGATTTTTCTTTCTTTATTATTCTGTTGTTACATGTTTTCTCAAATGCTTTCTGGGACTAAGAAAGGTATAAAAATGGGAAATATCAACATTACCAAAAGTATAAACAAAAATAATATACTTAATGAATAAAGTAAGACATGTTCACACAATTCAAGAACAGGAAATATGTCAAAATATCTAGAAGACAATATAGCCAGTTAATTTAAAAGTAGCAGCGATACTACCCCAGTTTTGCATAGAGCTCTGTAAAATGAACCCTAGATGGGTGTCAGAATTTCTGACTTATAGCATGGGCTCTACCTTAATTGTCTCTATGCGTGAGACCTCTGGGAGTCTGTTAGCCTCCTTCTCCTGGAGTCCAAAAGAAAGGATTTGAAATAATCTCCAAATTTTCTTGCAGCACTCTTTTTTTCTCTGCTTCTCTTATGAAGCATTAGGCCAATGTAGATCATTTTCTTCCCTTACAATCTCTGTTTTAGCATTTTTTTCCAAAATCTGAGAGATGCCATAATTCCTTTAGAGTGAAGGAAAATTTAAAGTTACTTAAAAGTGGATAACTAAACCATGCCAAATTTTCATAAGGTAATAGTCCATTTGCTGGCCTTTCAAGTCTCTGGTGAACCTAATGGACTTCAATTCCCCTGACAGAGCATCAGCCCAGCTGGACTTTGCCCAAGGCCACAATTCGAGTGGGGGTTCTGTCAAAGGCCAATACCCAAGTTGAGAGGAACATCTACCTTCATCATTTCTCTGGCTTCTCAGTCCAGATTGTTAATTAATTATAAATGAAGTTTGCTGTCCATTTATATTCATTATAGGCCAACAGAAAGACAAGCCAGATCCTTCCAGACTTTCAAGAGAACTGTTACTGTAAGGAGATCAGTGATAATGCATCTGTAGAACTGACCATTCAGAGAAATATGAAAAAGTGTCATACAAAAGTAGAGACATTGTTTTCTTGCCTTTGTAGTTGAATACAGTGTTCTGGTTATGAGTATGCGACGAGGTTTGAAACTTCATTCTGATACTATATGTCAATGAGCCAAATTAACCTTTCTCTAGCTCAATTTCCTCCTTTTTACAATGTGTTTGTTTTGAGGATTGTCAGAAACCAGCCGACCAAGTCAAACCGGGTACCTGAATGGGGGAGCGGGGACTGAGAAAAAAGAGAAGACAGACAGGGTGCAGGAGGGAGAACAGATCTCACAACTGTCTCCCCGAGTTTATTTCTTATGCTTCTTTTTATACATAATCTGTTCCTTTGTGTATCCCAAGATAACATAATAAAAGTAACATCCTGAAGATCGAGGTACAATCGACACTTCCTTTGACACTCCCTTTGTCTATACTTAATCTTCTTCTTCCTGGAATTCCACAGAACCAGCCTTTTCTTTTTTATGCAAGCAGGCCTCCCGAGATAATCCATGCACTCTTTTGAATTTGGGGAGCTTTAGCTCCCTACAGAGGATTGAATGAGGTAATATATGTCCTTGTTATTCTAAATGTAGTTCACAGACCAGCAGCATCAGTATCACCTGGGAGTATGTTAGAAATGAAGAATCTCAGGCCCCACCACACACTTACTGTAAGAGGTATTAGCACTGCAAGAAAATTTGGAGATTATTCCAAATCCTTTCTTTTGGACTCCAGGAGAAGGAGGCTAACAGACTCCCAGAGGTCTCACGCATAGAGATAATTAAGGTAGAGCCCATGCTATAAGTCAGAAATTCTGACAATCAGAATCTTCAGTGTAAACAAGAGTCCCATATGCTAAGCATTCAGCATAGTGTCTGTTTCACAGTAAGTTGCCACGTCCTCTTTCTACCCTACTGCGTGACAAGGTCCGCAGATGGGGACAGAGGCTTCAAGGAATGCATCGTCAAGAACGAGGACGTGGCATGTGTTTAGGGATAATTGGTTTCTTAGAAATGATCCTATTAAGAGGGGGAATTTGGGTAGCACAAATTCTAGTAAGTGTAAACGCTATACAAATGGATTTCCTCAAAATTGGCTCTGAGGAAAACATAGTAAATTCCCCGCGTATGGAATCAGCTCTAGTCACCCTGACATGTCCAGAATGCGTAAACCCTTTATTTGAACAATTATTAAGAGAAATTCCTTTTGACGTGCCTCTTAAAGATGTTATGAATAAATTACAACAAGCTAAATTACTAGAATCAGCTTATACTCCTGTTCCCACGCAGTTAGTAGAAAAATTAGTAAAGGATAAGAAATTTACTCATAAGCCTGTGCCTACTATAGAAGGGCCTCCTTTTGTGGCCTAGTGGATAAATAGAAAACTCTGGTATCCACCTAGGGGGGCTAATAGTATGAAAAGATTACCTGATCTTCCTTTGCCTTATATAGGAGCGTATAATGAAGATAGCATACATATGGTGAATAAAGATAGAATTCATGTGCCTTATAGTAGTTTAAGTTTTATAGAAAGGCTGGCTAGGTCAGGACCTCCTTAGTGCTTAAAAAACAAAGGAACAAAAACTTAGCTTATGAAAGCAGCTTTGTAAAACTGATTTTTATAAATATTTTCCTCAATACTGTACAAAGGAAACTTTAACAGAAACTTAGCTTATGAAAGCAGCTTTGTAAAACTGATTTTTATAAATATTTTCCTCATTACTGCACCAAGGAAACTTTTGAACAGCTATGAGAAAGGTTCAGCTTGAACTTTAGATATAGCATAAATCAAATAGCATTTAAAAGATTTCTTCAGGCAGAAAGAAGAACAATGTCTGCCCACAAGCCAATGCTTGCTGTTATGAATACATCTATCTATCACCTTTACTTAAATCAAACTGTATCTTACGTAATAGATATAAGAATTAAAGTTTAGATTGTTCCATCAGGTAGTTCTGTTCTAATGATTGAGAGAAAAATGTACTAGTTAATCATGAACATTAATAATAATATACTCTATAAGATTTTCTGCTCCGCCTAACCACAGAAATTTAACTCCCTGCTACCTTAACAACAAAGTATAATCAAATGCCAAATAAAAAGTATAAAAGTTGTACTCAAATCACAATAAAACGGAAGAGTGTCACACCGCCTCTGAGCTGTGTAGTCGACTGTCTCCTGCGCCGACGCCTTGCCCACCTTCGGGGCCCCCTGGATCCTGTCGTGGCTGGACCGCGGCAGTAAGTGTTCATTAATCAGAAGTCCTTGTTATTCATATCTCCTTGACCTTCTTTCTCACTTTATCATCATCATCTTCCTGTGAGGTAAGCACGATAGTAATTTCTAGCTTGCCAAGTTCCCTGCATTCATTACTAGAGTCCACCACTAGCCTCCCCATCACCAGAAAGCCATCTGCCTTTCTTCTACTCGATTGCCAAACTCCCTTTCATCACTTCTAGTTTTTGAAGGTTTAAAGGTTCATTTAAGAAACACCATGCTACTCAACATGGAGATTCTTTCCAGGTTTCACACACATATCACATATTTACTCTATGGACTCAATCATGTCGTGTTCTATTTCATATTTTAGTTATTTTTGATATAGTTGTTAACGTAGGCTCTGAAGTTAAAATTCTGTCTCAACCACTTACTAGTTTTGTAGTGTTGGGAAAGTCACTTAAATTCTTTGAGCTTCTTGTGTGAAATGTAATTTAAATGTGCTAATATAGGTAAAGCAAGCCACAGTTAAGTGCACAATAAATGATAGCTCTTAATACATTGTTAATTTTCATAATCATATGGTCTCTATCACTTTATCCTCACAAAAAACAAGTAGTATTACATCTACTTTTAGATAAAAAAGATGAAGTAATAACTCACCTAAAGCCAGGCAGTTAATTTGTACAGAACCAAGTATAGAATTCAGTTTGCCTTCTCATTATATCACATTCCTTCACAGAGTAAGTAACATGGAATATTAAAAAGGATTCTGAGTCTGGGCAGGCTAGAGAATGCCAAATGAGGCTATAACCAATTGTCAGTCTGGGGAAATGGTCACTATTTTAATTCAAGTGTATCAAAATCAATTAAACTACAATTCAAGTTATAAACCTAAAATGAGATACCAGAAAAGAATTCTGAATCGAACAGCCATCTCCACAAAATCACTTCTAGGAGTAGCGCAGAGACTACTGATTACTTACTAAGCCAATAAAGCTTCTTTCTTCTTTGCCTTATTTAGAAGACCACAACATCACTACTGGCCCTTTGAGTTTGGTCAACCTCAGGAGGCAAAGTGAGTTAATGAGGAAAAAATTATTGGCACGTCCAAAGTGCCTAACCCCTCTGCAGAGATTGGCTTTTAAAATCTGTTTAATATGGATTGAAAGGGAAGGGCACATGACACAGGTGGAGCCACATTAAGTTTTGAAAAGAAGAATGATAATTTGGATCTTGAGACACTAAAGGGTAAGAGAGAAGATTTATTTGGAATGTGTTAATAGTTGGAGAAGTGCCTCTTTGAAGATCTTATTATTGCTAATGGCAGTGGCAATTGATATAGGCACTTTGGAGAACAATATGGATCAAAGCTTTAAAATGCTTTTGAACCTGTAAGTCTACTTCAGGGAATCTATCCTATAGAGATACTTCGAAATATAGGGGGGGGGGCGGAGTTTTATTCTTAACGAAAGACATGTGACATATCTGGCAATCTTGGTAGCATAATTGATGAAAGTGAATCTTGAAAATGTTTTTCCTCTTCAGGCTCCAGTGGTAATGCTGAAAAAAAAAATGGGTTTAATTTGGCAAGGACTACCATTTTTATTTCTTTTCTTTTTTTTCTTTTTTTATTTATTTTTATTTTTTTCTGTCTTTATTGAAATATGATAGACAATTATTTGCTTGTATTTTCATTGTACAATTCAATGAGTTTTTTTTTTCAATTATAGTTGGTATACAATAATATGCCAGTTTCAGTTGTATAGCATAGTGATCAGAGATCCACATAACTTGCAGTGATCGCCCCACTAAATCTAATATACCTCTTCTCCCTTACATATGTATTATAACATTATTAACCATTTTCCCCATGTTACACCCTACGTCTCTAAGTTAACTCTGCAACTATCCATGTGTACCTCTCTAATGCCTTTGCCTTTTATTGTTCCCCAACGCCCCTCCCATATAGTGTCCCTCTAAATATTCTCTGGATCTATGAGCTTATTTCCACTTTTATTGTCATTGTTTATTTTGTTCTTTAGATTCCACGTGTATGTGAAATCATGCAATATTTGTCTTTCTCTATAAGACCCATTTCATTCAGTGCAATACCCTCTAAGTCCACCAAGGCAATATATTTTTCCATCCCCTGCCTTTTATTCTGTGTGTATCTTTTAATCTAAAGTGAGTCTCTTATAGGCGGCATATCCATTCAGCCACTCTAACTTTTGGTTGGAGTACTTAATTCTTTCCCATTTTAGGTACTTATTGATAGGAATGTAGTTATGACCATTCTTTATTCCTATTTTTGATACATGTTTTTTTTTTTCTTCTTAAAGAAATTCCCCTAACATTTCCTGTAATATTGGCTTGGTGATGATAAATTCTTTTAACTTATTTTTGTCTGGGAAGTTCTTTATAGGTCCTTTGACTCTAAATGACAGCTTTGCTGGATAAAGTATTCTTGGTTGTAGATCCTGGGTTTCCATCATATCAAATATTTTGTGCCAAGACCTCTGTCCTGAATAGTTTCTTTTGAGAAATCAGCTGCCAGACTTATGGGTGCTCCCTTGTAGGTCACTAATTGCTTTTTGATGTGTCTTGGTGAGGGCTTCTTTGGGTTCATCTTTTTTTGGACTCTCTGAGCTTCTTGGGTTTGTATGTCTATTTCTTTCATCAGGTTAGGGAAGTTTTCCATCATTATTTCTTCAAATAGCTTTTCAACGTCTTGTTTTGTTGTTGTTGTTGTTTTGTTTTGTTTTTTTCCCGGTACTCCTATGGCGCAGATATTTTGACGTTTAATAGTGTCCCATAGTCTCCTTAAATTATTATTATAGTCTTGACTTCTTTTTTCTTGCCGTTCTGATGACGTATCCTTGGTTTCCTAATCCTCTATATTGGTTGTTCGATCCTCTTCTTCATCCATTCTGTTGATTCCTTCTAAAATACTCTATATCTCAGACAATGTTTTATTCATTTCTAACTGGTTCCCTTTTATAATTTCCATTTCCATGTTTATATTTTTTATCTCTGTTGAAGTTCTCACTGAATTTATCTACACTTCCCCTAAGTTCATTGAGAATCTTTATAACTAGTGTATGGAAATCTGCATCTGTTAGATTGCTTGACTCCATTATTTCTGGATCTCTGTTCTGTTCTCTCATATGGTTTCTGCTTCTTTGTCTTCTAATTTTGGCTTCCTTTCTGTATCTGTTTCTATGTACTAAGAAAAAAACTCTACATCTCCCAGTCTTATTAGTGCGACTTTGTGTGGTAGATGTCCAGTGGCACAGTCCTGAGAGGGGTTCAGCTGCAGGCCAAATTTAGCCCCAGCCTGTGCCCCTCTGGAGCCAACTGTTAAGATTTAGCATGCAATCCACAGATTTTGAGCTTATAGTTGCCTCAAAAGTCCATGCCAGAAACCAAGGCCTTCTGCTCATCAAGGGGCACCTGACTAAGCGAAGACACACCTGGATGTGGCTTGGGTGGGGCCATGATTTAGGGTTGGCAGAGTTTCAGAACAACCTCTGGGCAGAGTGACCACTGTTATCCAGTTTGATGAGGTCTCTGCTACGACAGCGTTGAGTCCACATACTGGATCCTCAGGGGAGAGCTTAACAGGGGAACAATGGACACTGCTGGCACTTCTGTAATGAGCAAGTCTCGCCTCAGCCCTCATTCCAACTCAGTGTCCCCCTGTAACTCCCTGGTTCCCCCTGCGCAGTTGAACCAGCATTGGTGCTGAAAGTGAGCAGGTTCATCACAGTGAAAGTCCACTCACATACACGGCCTCTTTAAGTGGTGTCTACAGCTGCAACGGCCTCTGTCTCACTCAGCTGCTCAGGATCTGGTAGCATTTCATCCTCGGCCATCCTACCTTCTGCTGTTGCAGGGTTATTTCTTAGTTCTCTCCCTAGTTATATGGCTTATTCATCTAGATCCCAGGTGATTTTCCGTGCTGTTTTCCTTGTTTCTGGCACATCTTTGATTTGATCGCCAGAGACATGAACAGAGCCTCTATCATCAATGCCATTATTTTCTTTCTCCCACTTTTTATTTTTGTTACATGCACATGAACCTCTGGTTTTAACCATTTACACCTCCTCACACTATCAAGGCTGACATTACTAAGAGGTTATTCAATTCATGAAAAACTTGGGTGCATATTTTCTTAACTCAAATACTGTTCAGCATATTTATCTACTTCCTTATAAAGACAATTTAAGGTGAAAAGACTGACTGTCCTACCCTATGCAAGTTCTTCCCATGGAATAGTTAGAGTATGGGCTGCATATCAACTGAAAGTCAACTAATAATATTATTCCAGAGTTATTTTGATCTTTGGAAAAATAGATTTCTATGTAACTTTTTAGGAACATAGCTATTTCATAGAGCTGAATACATCTGGAGTTCTTTTCCTGACAAGTCTATTCTGCACAGCAAGGTTTAATGCAAATGCCCTGCTCATTTTATTTAAACACATATCTGAATACGGATCACCTTCTTTGCTATTACTAAAAGACCTAAAATTTTCAAAGTTAGCATAAGATAAAAAGGTTTGGAAAGACCAGAAAAAGTTAAACACCAAGCTACTATAATGTTTATGTTCAGAGAATATTAGAGAATATTCTGAGTTGGTAGTTTCACAGTAATAGTCTCTTACATTTGTTATATGAGACTATCCTTGGGTTCTAGGATAAAATTAATTTTAAGTTGATCATCTGTTTATGTAATAAGTATAATTATGCTTTATGACATAATTACTGTAAGTGCAAGTAATTAGCCATTATGTATAATTACATAATTGAGTCATTGTAAAAAAAAATCCTTGTGAAACTGAATATGATGCTTTGTACATTTGCAAAAGATAAATACTTTAATTTTTTATTTGGAGTGATTAAAATGGTTTTTTGTTTGCTTTTGGAGTGGTTACCTTGTTCAAGTGTTAAGAGATTCTACGTAGCGATAAGAAGTCCAGACAAGATAGTGGAGTAGGAAAACACTTTGTTTGCCTCCTCCTATGATGACATTAAAATTACAACTAAATTATAGAACAATCAACCTGAAGAACCATCTGAAGACTACCTGAACAGAAGTCTATAACTAAGGATATAAAGATGAGACCACGTGGAGACTGATAGGAGGAGCGGAGTTGCAAAATGAGCAGACCCCACACCCATGTGTGGCAGTTGAGCATTGAGCAGGATATCTCAACTATAGAGATGATCATCACCCTCACGAAGCAAGGGGCCCCAGGCCCAAATGGGATTCCTCAGCCAAGGCTTTCAGTGCTGGTAGGAGTCCCCACAACATCTGGCTATGAAATTCACTGAGGATTCTGTCCATCTGGGTAAGACAGAAGGCTACCGAAACACAGAAGTCCTCTTTAATGGCCTGTGCACAGACTCAGTCGCTCATATGCACTCACTCTGGGCTCTGCTGGAGGTACAGTGACTCAGGAGGTGCTAAAGACATACAAATTCTGTGGCTTCAGGGCAAAAGCTGGAGGGACAACCACCACTATCCCTGTGTTGAGCCCTCTTCCCATGTACCTGACAGGTCAGCACCATCTTTCTTGTGTTGAGCCCTCTGCCCACATGGCCACATCTGAGTTTACATTAGCCTGGTAAACTTTCTTTGCTCCATTCTGATAATGCCCAGGGACTTGTCCCCATGCAATTTGCATGTCAGAAGCACTTTCAGTGGCCAGGCACCAAGACTTTCTATTCACACCACAGCAGGCTATTTTAGCAGCAAATAGCTGGCATCAGCCTTGGGGGTCTGCAGGCCCCAGACAGGAAGAGGCTGATCTCAGTGGGCTCTGAGACATTGCAAGTGGCCCCAGTGTCAGCACTGGAGCCAAACTTGAAACTGCATTAACCTGGTGAAAACCACTCACCTAACACTGGTGACTCCCTGGAAACCTGCTTTACCCAACTCATGTACTACCAGAGGCTCTTTTAGTAGCTGAGGCTTATGGGCAGCTGGCAGGCAGTATCAGGCCTTGGGGTTCCCTGGGCCTTTTCCTAAGCTTCCCCAGGCACAGTACTGCTGAGAGCCTGCCCTGATTTGCAGCATGGCCTTTCCAATGTGCCTCCAGATCCAGAACAGGCGCTGATCAACCATGAATCACTTTGTAGTTCATACCAAGTAGTCCCGAGCTGAACACAGGCAACAACTGAACTTGGCCTGTATGGAAGCCCCATTAAAGAGACCCCAGAACCAACACACTTGGAGGCCAGGTTCAGACCACAACAGAGTAGTAACTGATTAGCCCCAACACTTCCAAAGGGTAGTCTTAAAAGGCACATGAGAGGCTGGAGCAAATCTCATTCTATGTGGTCAGCCCCCACACAAAAGCTCATATGCTGTGAATATGGCCAATACTCAAAGCCAGTTAACCTGAGATTCAGTCCAACCACCAACTTGCTAATGGCAATCAAGGTTCAACTACAACAGGAGGGCACACATCCACACAAGAGACACTCTTGGAGGACCCAAATCAAGTTACAAGGGAGATTGCATCACTGGGCCACATGGGGCATCTACTATATAAGGATACCCTGAAAAGACTGGAAGACATAGATGTACCTAATACATAGAAACACGAAGAGGCAACCAAAATCAGGGGAAAAAGGAAACATCCAAAATGAAAAAACGGAACAAAGTTTAAGAAAAAAACCTAAATGAAATGGAGGCAATACACCTATCAGATACAAAGTTCAAAACACTATTTTTAAGAATGCTCAAATAACTTAGTGATAACTTCAAAAAGAGATAGAAAGTATAAAAAAGGACGTGGAAACAATAAAAAAAGAACCAGTCAAAATGAAGAATACAATAACTAAAATGAAGACTACACTAGAAAGAATCAATGGAAGATTAGATGAAGCAGAGGATCAAATCAGTGATTTGGAAGTCAAGGTAGGAGAAAACACCTAATTGAAACAGCAAAAGTAAAAAAATAAAATAAAAATGAAGATACTTTAAGGTACCTCTGGGAAAATATCAAGTGTAACAACATTCACATTATAGGGGTTCCAGAAAGAGAAGAGAGAGAACAAGGGATTTAGAACCTATCTGAAAAAATAACTTGGTGAAAGAAATAGATATACAACTTCAGGAAGTGCAAAGAGTCTCAAACAAGATGAACCTAAGGAGACCCACACCAAGATACATCATAATTAAAATGCCAAAGGTTAAAGACAAAGAGAGAATCCTAAAAGCAACAAGAGAAAAGCAGCTAGTTACTTACAAGGTGACTCCCATAAGAATGTCACCTAATTTCACAACTGAACCTTTGCAGAACAAAAGGGATTGACACAAAATATTCAAAGTAATGAAAAGCATGGACCTACAACCAAGACTAATCTACCTAGCAAAGCTATCCATTAAAATTGAAGGTGAGATAAAGAGCATCCCAGAGATGAAAAGCTAAAGAAATTGATTATCATCAAGACAATATTAGAAGAAATGTTAAAGGGACTTCTTAAAGAAGAAGGGAGAAAAAAAAGAACATAAATGTACCTATCTAGAACCACTTTAAATATAATGGGTTAAATGCTTCAATCAAAAGACATAAGGTGGCTGAATGGATAAGAAAACAAGATCCATACATATGATGTCTATAAGAGACTCACTTCAGATCAAAAGACATGCACAGCTGGAAAGAGATGGAAAAAGATATTTCACACAAATGGAAATTAAAAAAAAATTGGGGGTAGCAATATTTATATTAGACAAAATAGACTAAAACAAAGGCTATAATAAATAACAAAGGACATTACATAATGATAAAGGGATCAATCCAACAAGAGGACATAAATCTAGTAAACACATTTGCATCCAACATAGGAGCATTTAAATAAAGTAAGCAAATAATGACCAACACAAAGGGAAAGACCAATGGTAACACACTCAAAGTAGGGAATTTTAACACCGCACTGACATCAATGGACAGATCTTCCAGACAGAATATCAAGGAAACAGAAGCCTTAAATGACAAACTATACCAGATAAATCTAATTGATGTTTTTAGAGCATTTCATCCCAGACCAACAGAATATACATTCTTCTGAAATGCACGTAGAACATTTTCCAGGATAAACCATGTGTTAAGCCACGAAACAAGTCTCAGTAAATTTAAAAAGACTTAAAGCATATCAAGTATCTTCTCCAACTACAATGGTATGAAACTAGAAATCAATTACAAGAAAAAAAAACTGGAAAATACACATCATATGGAGGCTAAATAACATGGTACTAAACAATGAATGGATTCACGATGAGATCAAGGAAGAAATCAAAAGATACCTTGAGACAAATGAAAATGAAAACATAATTTCCCAAATCTATGGGACACAGCAAAAGCTGTCCTAAGAGGGAAATTCATAGCAACACAGGCCTACCTCAAGAAACAAGAAAAATCTCAAACAAATGATCTAACTCTGACCTAAAGGAACAACGAAAAAGAACAGCAAACGCAACCCAAAGTGAGTAGAAGGAAAGCAATAATAATGATCAAAGCAGAAATAAACAAAATAGAGTCTAGAAAAACAATACAAAAGATCAATGAAACCAAAACATGGTTCTTTGAAAGGAAAAAAAAAATTGATAAACGTTTAACCAGACTCATCAAAAAAAAAAAAAAAAGAAAGAAAGAAAGAAAGAGAGAGAGAGGACCCAACAAAATAAAATTATAAATGAAAGAAGAGAGTGACAAATGGCTCCTCAGAAATACAAAAATTTATGAAAATGTTGTGAGCAATTGTATGCCAACAAGTTGGACAATATGGAAGATATGGATACATTGCTAGAAACATACAATGTCTCAAGACTGAGTCAAGAAAAAAACAGAAAATCTGAACTGACTGATTACTACTAACAAAATTGAATCAGTAACCAAAAAGCTCCCCTCACACAAAAGTCCTGGACTTTATGGCTTCAGAGGTAAAATTCATCAAACATTCAAAGAAGAATTAACATCTATTCTTCTCAAACTACTCCAAAAATTTCAAATGGAGGAAAGTCTCCCAGCTCATTTTATAAGGCCACCATTACCCTGACTCCATAACCAATAACATTACAAATAATATATATCAGCTGATATCTCTGATGAATATAAATGCAGAAATCCTCAACAAACATTAGCAAACTGAGTTCAGTTTACATTAAAAAGATCATACACCATGATCAAATTGGGTTTATACCTGAGATGCAAGGTTGTTACAATATCCACAAACTAATAGATAAACTATATTAACAAACTGAAAGATAAAAACCATACGATCATATCAATAGATGCAGAAAAATTGTTCAAAAAAATCCAGCATTTGCTTATGATAAAAATTCTCAGCAAAATAGGAATATAGGGAATATAACTCAACATAATAAAGACCATATATGATAAACCCACAGCTAACATCATACTCAATGGGAAAAGCTAAAATTGTTTCCTTCATATCAGGAATAAAGCAGTGATGCCCACTTTCACCACTTTATTCAACATAGTTTTGGAAATTCTAGACACAGCAATAAGAGAAGAAAGAGAAATAAAAGGCATCCAAAATGGAAAGGAAGAAGTAAAATAATCATTATTTGCAGATGATATGAGGCTATATATAGAGAAGCCTAAAGATTCCATTAAAAAATTTATTAAAACTGATAAATTCAGTAAAGTAGCAGGGTATGAAATATTCATAAATTATTTGTGTGTCTATATTCCAGTAACAAACTATCAGAAAGAGAAATTAAAAAAAAAAAAACAATCCCATTTACAATTGCACCAAAAAATAAAATATCTAGGTATAAATTTAACCAAGAAAGTAAAAGATTTGTATTAGGAAAATTCTAAGACACTGACGAAGATACAAATAAGTGGAAGCATATATTGTGCTCATGGAAAGGAAGACTTAACATTGTTCAAATGGCCATACTACCCAAAGGAATCTATAGTTTCAATGCAATTCCTATCAAAATACCAGTGGCATTTTTCATAGAACTATAACAAATCATCCCAAAAGGTATATGGAACCATAAAAGATCCTGAATAGCATGGCAGTCTTGAGAAAAAAAGAAGAAAGCTGGAGCTATCAGGATATATGATAACAAACTACTACAAGGCTATAGTAATCAAACCAGCACGATACTAGCATAAAAATAGACACAGAGATCAATGGAATAGAATACAAAAACCAGAAATAAAACCACACCAATATGGGCATTTAATCTATGACAAAGGAGACAATAATATACAATGGGGTAAAAATAGTCTCCTCAATAAATGATGTTGGGAAACCTGGACAGATATGTGCAAAATAAATGAATATGGACCACTTTCTTACGCCATATACAAAAATGAATTCAAAATGGTTTAAAAACTTTGGTAAAACCCCAAACCATAAAACTACTAGTAGAAAACATAAGCAGTAAACACTCTGACATTGTTCTTAGCAATATTTTTTCCTAATATATCTCTTTGGATAAGGGAAGCAAAAGAAAAAATAAGCAAATGGGATTACAATAAACTAAAAAGATTTTGCATAGCAAAGGAAAACTTCAACAAAACAAAAAGACAACCCACTGAAAGGGAGAAGATATTTGCCAATGATATATATGATAAGAGGTTAATATACAAAATTTATAAAGAACTCATACAAGTCAACACCAAAAAAATAAACAATCCAATTAAAAAATGATAGAGGACCTGACTAGGCATTTCTCTGAAGAAGACATCCAGATGGCCAATAAATATGTGGAAAAATGCTCAATGTCACTAATCATCAGAGAATTGCAAATTAAAACCACAATAAGATGAGGTCAGAAACATGGCGGAGTGAGAGACATGCCCAGATTTCTACCTTTGAAACAAACAAAAAAAAAATGAACATCTAAAACTCAACAACAACAACAACAAAAACATCCAAACTGCACACCAGCACTTTTGAGCGTGAGATCTGCAAAGAAGAGCTACCACAGATTAGTACCCTAGGTGTCAGGCGATGGACTAGGAAAAAGAAAGAAGCTGGCTTTCCCAGCCAGAGATCCCTGTAGAAGGAGAGGGAGAGGAAAAGGTATGGCAAGACCCCTGAACAGCCCTGCTAGTGAGAGCTGTGCACTCCAAGTGGCCGTTGGCTGGGTCCAGTCATCAGGGAAAAAAGCAGCGAAGCAGGACGACAGAGAAATAAGAGCTAAGCTCTCCTTAGATGTGAAGGAGAAATAAAGACCTGTCCAGAGATGCAAAAATCCTAAATAAGATACTAGTGAACCAAATACAGCAACATATTAAAAATATACACCACACTGA
Source organism: Pteropus alecto (assembly GCF_000325575.1). Lineage (NCBI taxonomy): Eukaryota > Metazoa > Chordata > Mammalia > Chiroptera > Pteropodidae > Pteropus > Pteropus alecto. The sequence continues at coordinate 518,780 of NW_006441948.1, forward strand.
AGGGGCTTTATCCCAGAGGCACAGGGATGGTTCAACATATGCAAATCAATTAATGTGATACACAACATAAACAAATTAAAAAATAAGAATCATATCATCATATCAATAAATGCAGAAAAAGCCTTGACAAGATACAGCAACCACTTATGCTCAATACACTTAACAAAATCGGTATAGAAGGAAAGTATCCTAGCATAATAAAGGGCATATTTTACAAACCCTGAATAAACATTACACTTAACGATGAAAAACTAAAAACCTACCCTCTAAGATTAGAAACAAGGCAAAGATGTCCATTATTACCACTGTTATTCAATATAACATTGGAGGTACTAGCGAGTGCATTCAGACAAGAAAAAGATATAAAAGGCATCCAAATAGAAGACGAAGAATTCAGTCACTACTTGCAGATGACATGATTCTCTATATAGAAAACCCTAAAGACTCCACAAAAACACTACTAAAAACTGTAAGCAAATACAGTAAAATCTCTGGATACAAAATCAAAGTTCAAAAATCCATAGCGTACTCTAATAATGAAGTGTCAGAAAAAGAAGTGAAAAAATAATTCCTTTTGCAATTGCAACAAAAAGAATAAAATAACTGGGAATAAATTTATCGAAACGTGAAAGAACTATATAATGAAAACTATAAGACCCTGTTAAAAAAAAATCTAAGAAGATAAAAAGAAATGGAAAGATATCCCGTGATCTTGGATTGGAAGAATCAACATAGTTAAAATGACTTAATTACCTAAAGCATTATATGGGTTTAATGCAATCCATATCAAAATCTCATCGGCATTTTTGAAAGAAAGAGAACAAAAAATCATCAGATTTGTATGGAAGCACAAAAGACCCCAAATCGCCAAAGCCATCCTGAGAAAGAAGAACGAGGCTGGAGGCATCACTCTGCTTGACTTCAAATTATACTACTAAGCGACAGTAATCAAAACATCATGGTATTGGCAGAAAAACAGACACACGGACCAGTGAGACAGAAACGAGAGTCCAGACGTAAACTCATATTTCTATGGGCAAATAGTTTTTGACAAAAAAGCCAAAAACATACCGTGGAGAAAGGAAAGCCTCTTCAATAAATGGTGCTGGGAAAACTGGAAAGCCACATGCAAAAGAATGAAACTAGACTGTTTTCTATCACTACATACCAAAATTAACTCAAAATGGATTAAAGACCTGAATATAAGACTTGAAACAACAAAATGCATAGAAGAAAACAGAAACGAAACTCAAGGATCTGTGGACTTTAAAAGGATTTTATGAATTTCACCTCAAAAGCAATAGAAGTAAAAGCAAAAATAAATGAATGGGATTACATCAAACTAAAAAGCTTTTGCTCAGCAAAAGAAATCATCAACTAGGTAAAGAGACAACCATCCTAATGGAAAAATACAATCCAATCTAAAAATGGACAGAAGACCTGAACAGACACTTCTCCATAGAGGACATACAAATGGCCAACAAATATTTGAAAAGATATTCAACATCACTAGCTATTAGGGAAATGCAAATCAAAAATCACAATGATATACCATCTCATATTTGTTAGAATAGCTGTTATCAACAGGAGAGGATGTGGAGAAAAAGGAACCCTTATACATTGCTGGTGGGACTGCAAATTGGTACAGCCACTATAGATAACAGTATGGAGGTTCCTCACAAACTAAGAATTGATCTACCATATGATCCAGCAATCCCTCTACTGGGTATTTACCCTAAAGCCTTAAAAACTCATATCTGAAAAGATATTTGCACACCAATGTTCATAGCAGCATTATTCACTGTGGACATGACATGGAAGTAACCGAAGTGTCCTACGCTAGGTGATTGGCTAAAGAAGCTGTGGTACATATATACAATGGAATATTACTCAGCCATAAGAAGAGATGAAATACTTTCATTTGCAACAACATGGGTGGACCTCAAGATAAACATGCTAGGCAAAATAAGCCAGACAGAAAAAGTTGAAAATCACATGATATCACTGATATGTAGGATATAAACCTAAAAGCAATAAACGGACAGGACTAACAAACAGAGATTCATGGACATGGACAGTAAACTAGTGGTTACCAGAGAGTAGGGGGCGGGGGAAAGGAGTATGTAGATGGTGTAGAATTGGTCAAATATGTGGTGACAGAAAGAAATCTAACTGTGAGTGTTGAACATATAATGTAAATATGTATATTCTTTACTGTAAAAATGTACAGCTGAAACATCGAATTTTGTTAACCAATGTTCCCATAAAAATAAATTAATCAATTAAAATAAATAAATAAATAAACAGACATACAAGCAAATAATAATTAAAAATATAAAACCTCAGTAAGTTATCACCTCACTCCTGTCACAAGGTTATCATCACTTCATCAACAAACAACGGTATTTGCAAGGATATGGAAAAAGGGAACCCTCATGCAGTATTGTAAGGATTAAAATCTGGTGCAGATACTATAGAAAACATGTTTGGAGGTTTTTCACAAAATTAACAATAGAACTACTATGATGAGTAATTCCGTTTCTGGATAGTTATCTGAAGAAATCCAAAACACTAATTCAAAAAGATCTATGCTCCCGTATGTTTATTCCAGTGATATTTACAATTGCCAAGATATGGAAGCAACCTAAGTGTACATCAATGGATGAATGAATAAAGAAGAGGTGGTACACACATACGGTGGAATATTACTCAGTCATAAAAAGTGAAACATTACTATTTGTGATAACATTGATGGACCTAGAGTGTATTATGCTAAGTGAAATAAGTCAGAGATAGATAAATACCATATGATCTAACTTAGATGTGGAATCCAAAGAACAAAATAAATGAACAAACAAAACAGAAACCTACTGATAGATTCAGGGAACAAACTGATGGTTGACAGATGGGATGGGGGTTGGGGAACTGGGTGAATAAAGTGACAGAATTAATAAGTACAAATTGGTAGTTACGAAATAGTCACAGCAATGTGATATACAGCACAGAGAATATAGTCAATATATTGTAATAATTATGTATAGTGCCAAGTAGGTAGTAGAATGATTGGGGGAATCGCTTTGTAAATGATATAAATGTCTAAGCACTATGCTATATACCTGAAACTGATATAAAATAGTATTCAATGTTAAATGTTATTTAAAAATAAAAATAATAAATATAAAAGATTTCACATAACATTTCAAAGAAATGACTATGCTTTTTGTCCCCCATCTTCCAAACTTTATGATGATAATAAGACTGTTCTCCAAACCCATCATTTTTCTGGTGCACACAGATCATTTAAAAGAGTATTCTAAAAAGTAAAATAAAATAAAATAAAATAACTCGATATGAGGTTTGGGGCTCTGAGGATTCTCAGGCATAACACAAAATGACACTACCAAGAGACAAATAATGAATGTATTTCAAGTCTCTTTACATATAACTGTGTATATATGCCTACGTAAGAAAGCTATTATTACAAGTTGGGATACTATATTTAAGTTCTTTGGGTTTTTAAATAATCGAATGGAAAATTATTTTTATTTATTTATTTGTTTGTTTGTTTGTTTGTTTGTTTAACCTATAAGGATGGCTTAAAATAGGAAGTTTTTAATGGTGACCTACCCATGAGTTTTTTGTTTGTTTGTTTTTTGCTTTTTGGTAATACAAATATGAATTAAGTTGGTATTTACAGGTAATAGTTATTTTTTAAAAAGTTAATCCATCTTGATCTAAAGAATGCAGCTGTTGTTGTTATTGTTTTGTTTCCAAGAAAGTGCTTTTCCAAGAAAGTGCGTTTCCAATCACTAAAATCAGTCAAGCAAAGGTGCTTTTTTAGGATGACTTAATTGGAATACTTTCATGGAATTAGAAATTTTACTAGATGACTCTTGAAGTCCCTTTCAAGTCTTAAATTCTACAATATCTCTTTTTATAAATACAAGCAAATAAAAAAATTAGTTATAATGAAGAGGAAAACATTACATTGCTATAATTTTCTGCAGTCAGTGAAGAGATGACTATCCTAAACCACTGAGAAAGTCAACAGTGAGCAAAACTGAATAAGGCAAAGATTACCTTTGCTTATTAATATTACTTTAAATAAAAATAAGTGTGAACCTATATTGATCTCTTGCCTGTATTAAGTCCCTTATTAAATGCATTTACATGTTTTATCTCATTGAATCTTCCCAACAAACTTGTGAGAGAAGGATATTATTTCTAACTATTTTATTGATGTGTAAACTGACACTTTAAAATATTATTACTTATCAAACGTGAAGTAATTAGAAGTGATTTGGCCAGGATTTCAGCCTCCATGTATCTGAGTCCAGTTCCTGGGCTCATAGCCACTCTTTCATATTGCTTCCTCCCTGAACATTATGTCCCTTTCCTCTACCATCTAAATCCAACGACCTCATGCTATCCTCTACTTTCAGGTAGAAGGAAGCTGATATATTTATTCATGCAGTTCTTTTTAAGTAATGCCTTGATTACATTGCTTGTCACAATGATTTTTAATCCTGGCTGCATATTAGGTCACCAGGAGAACTTTTTTTTTTAAATGCCAGTGCAGAGTCTCCAGTTCATATTTATTAAATTAGAATTTGAGTGAGTGGGACTCAGGTATCAATATTATTGAAAACATCTGGCCTACAGAATAAATTTCAAACACCAAAGCCCTTTACAACTTGAACACTGACCATATTTCCACTCTAATGACTCCCTTGCACTCAGACCTCCCTGCCATTCCCTGAATGTGTTTGTTTTGCCTGGAGTGCCCTGGCCTTCTTTATCTGGTTGTCTCACTAATTTTCAAGTGCCTAAGTTATTTTCCTTGCCTGTGAAATCTTCCTTAACATCTTATGTTGAATTAGTAGTTCTCTCTTTCTCTTTTTTTTTATCTTCTCTCACAGTTATTTATACATCTAGTTCAATGCTTCCCATTAGTGCTGTGCCGACTTCTTGACTGGAGGCCACAGATTGGGTAATTATTAAACTCCAGATGACTAACACAATATCTAACATATGGCAGCAAGCCTCTAATTTTTCCCATTTTTAAAGAATGAATGTATGGATATATTAATTAATTAATTCGAATAAAAGGTATTTATGATTTTGTGTATTTCCCTTTTCAAGAACAATTTTATTTAAAATGAAAGTTGCGTGAAAATAATTGTGTTTAAAACAAAGAAATAAATCATTAATGGTGGAATTTACATCAGTGGGGAAGATTTTTATATTCAGAGTCTTATCATATGATACCATTAACATGTATAATTATTCTCCTTAGGTGCAAATGTAAGACCATAGGAGAAAATATGATCCTATGTCAGATTACATATTTCTTCTCAGCTTCAGCAGGTGGAACGTGAGAAGCATGTATTTCCTCTTTCAAATGGCTCAGTGCCCAGGTTTCTCCAGTGCTTCATTCTGTGCTTCTGACAAAGTCCAGATGATCTTGTAAGACAGATTGCACCAGTTCAATCTCATCTCTCTTATTGAAGGGTCATTAACAGCTGATAAAAAAAAGATAGGCGGTCACGAAATAACAGTGCTAGATGGTCACTGTCATCTACCCACTGATATACACAATTCTTTTTGGCATGGATTACTGATCCTTGTATCATCATTTCATATAAAGAAAACAAATAGTGTTGGAGTCATTAGCTTTTATGATTCTCAGGAATTTTCCAACTATATTTTTCATGAGGCATTTTCCACAATGATGTTATATTATTATGTAATAGACCTTCCATAGCAGCCAGTCTTTCTGGTTTGGTTTTGTTATACAAGTATTTTTAGAGGAAAACTTTAAAAATGACCGATAATAAGCACAGAAAAATCCGTGATAGTTCAGTGACATGAATTATTAAAGATAAAGCTAAACGAGAGGAGGCAATATGTTGGGCAAGTTAAGATAAGTTGAAATCCGAAACCAACTCTGATGGTTGGCAGGTTTTGTAGCAAATCAAATAGTATCGAGTGCAGGACAAGCTCTCTCACCACCACACTCTTTACCTGCCTTTATCACTCTCTGTCAGACACTAATTAGGCTTGAACCATACAGAAAGTAGTACCTCCCTGTGATCTGCAGGAACAAGCAGAAAATCAAGATATACCAAGTCACCACTGAGATCCTAACTAGGATGATGGGATAGTTCAAATTTAGAATTCATCTGAGGGAAGAGTGCGGAGGTTCATTCTAGAATAGACCTAGCCTGACCTCAGAGTATCCTGGGCCAATGAAAATCTCAAATGTACCTGATATTTGAAGAGGATCTAAAGCCACAGCAATATTTAAGAAATCAATAATCCTTAAACATATCACATACGTTCTGAGGACATCAAAGGTGAAGATGTCTTTCGGAATGAAGGAGAAATATCTTTGCTACATGCAGAAGCCCTTGAGGAGGACTTGAGCATTCCTGGGAGCCAAAAGATAACAGCACAATGACTTGAAAGGAATAGTAAGGCAGAGAGAGGGGATTCTAGAAGTAGCATTGGAGAGTGAAGATGATCCAATTCTCTCAATTTTGTTTTCTACTACTTACAAGAAATAATCTCTGCAATCCTGCCTCAAGATAGGAGAACTGACAGGGGGAGAGATTATCAAAGAGCTAGTAGAAGGAGTCAAGAAATTAAGATATGAGGCAATGAAAATGGACAGAAAAAACATAACATGGGTTTAAGGCTTCTTAATAAAGCAGTAAGAAGATAGGAACAGTAAGTCCTGGAAGCAGAACTGAGGTAGATGATGTGACTATAGGCTATAAGTTATGGATGAAAGAAAGTATAGTAGATGTTTCATGTCAAATCTTACTACCTGTGTTCGAAATAAAAATAAGTTTACCTTTATTTTCCTCTAAAGATGAAGATGATAGATACTGTTAGATAGCTAGTCAGACATGAGTGACAGGGGAACAAAGGAACAGAGGCCCAGCCCAGAGACTGCCCAAAGGACACCCTCTACTGGTAGTTAGAGACTCCTTCCTGCATCCCCAGAGACAAAGGACTGGAGGGCCGTAACCTATAGCTGGTTTAATATGGCCACAGATGCGTGAACAGAAGGTACTACCCGAACCTGCACACAACCTCAGCCTCATTATGCTATCATTATAATACCATGTTTATGCCCGGAAGTTCATGACAGACTGAAGTTATAACATACTGAATTCTAGGTAAGCACATGCACACTAGGCAGAGTTATATAGCAGCCAAGTGTCAATCAAAATGGCCTCATGTGCCAATCACCTAGGAATGCCTTTGTAACCACCCTAATATAACACAGACCTCCTCCTCCCCCAGGGTTACAGCTCTCTCTATTCTCTTGCTGTGTAACCCATTCCCCACTAGGGTGCGTATCCTCATTTCCACGTGGGTAGACAGTTTAGGCTTGACCTGTCCTCTACCTCAAAACGTGCCTTTAATAAATAATACTTCTCATAATTGTCACTGAGTAGAAATTCATTTCTTCATCAGTGATAAGGACCGAGACCTGTGTGTTACTGGAACTCTGATCACCTCAACGGTAACAATACTATGGTTAAAAATTGTAACAACACAGAATAGATTGTTAAAAAAAAAATAACGCTGCCCCTTCCAAGAAACAAAATCACCCTAAACTTAACTGCTTAGAGATGATCACCGTGAGCATTTCAACGAAACTACTTTCCAAAATCTCTGTAGGCATGTATATGAAGCCATTGAAAAATAATAAAGGGTTACTCTATAGATGCTCTTTTATAACCTAATGTTTCCCTCAATAATATATTACAAACATTTTTCTATATTATTAAATATCAATCATTTTAAGTAGATATTATTCCATTTTTAGGATATACCATAATTTACTTAACTAATATTCTATTAAATAATATTTAAGATGATTCCTGTTGCTGGCTTTTCTCTAAGAGAAACAAAGATCTATGAAACATACACAACTTTGTGCACATGACTAATTCCTTCTTTGAGATAAAACTTAGAAATGGAACTGCTGGGTTAAAGTGTATACATATTAAAATTTATTATACTGTCAAATTGCTCCTTGCCTTCACCAGAAAGATTATACTACTTTATACTCCTATCTTAATCAATTTCAATTTTATGAGTATTTTGTGATATCCTATTATTTGTTTTCACTTTTTTTATTTCTAATGAACTGGTCATATTTCCATTTGTTTATTGATTATTTATATGCACTATGCTGAGTGACAGTATGAAAAAAGAGTCAGCCAATTATAGACCATGAGCCAAAAATCAGCCAATCTGCCAAATCTGTCCTCGTACCCTTTATGTGTGGCCTACAAACTGAAGATGTTTTTATATATTTTTTTTAGTGGTTGGTAAAAATATCCAAAGAAGAATAATATTTTATGACACATATAAGTTACATAAAATTTAAATTTCTACGTCCATAAATGAAGTTTTATTGGGACATGGCCACATTATTCTTTTACATATTATCTCTGGCTGCTTTCTCACTACAACAAGAATGTTGAATAGTTTTGATAGAGACTGTATAGCTGTAAAGTCCTAAAATATTTATTGTATGGTCATTACAGAAAACATTTTGTGATGTGAACCTGTGGTAGACAGTAATGATTAAGAGTACAAAATTCAGAGCCAAGACATCTTGGATTCAGATACCTGCTCCATCATCTGCTATTTATTTGACATTAGACAATTTACTTAATTCTCTATGCCTCAGTTTTTATACATTTGTATAACAGAGAAATTAACAGTACCCAGCTTGAAATATTTTGAAGATTAGGTTAATTTAGCACTTAGAATAGTGCCTAGTATAAGTGCTATATAAATAGTAGCTATTATTTATATTCTTTTTAATATAAATTATCTTCCATATTTTTGCCTACCTTTCCTTGCAGTATATGTTACCTATGAAATTAAGGAAGCTTTTGCATAGTAGAAATTTTAGCTCTTATCTATGATATACTGTAATTTTTTTTCCAGATTTTTCATCCTTGAAGGTGACTTCAATTTACTCTAAGAAAACATAATTTCAATTCCATACATTAATTCTACTTGTAATTTTATAAAATACTAGTAAACAAAGAGGGAAAAAATGAAATCATCTAGTCCAACTCCCCTTTTCAAGCGTAATTAAGTAATTGAGAATTCACTACCTTCTATTGAACTGGAACATTTCACTACTCCCAATCTTAATTCCTTGGGTCATGAATGACAAATCTAAATACTTTCCCTTATATAAAACTTCCAAACATGGGAACACTGCTATGCATATTTTACCTTCACTTTTACCTTCCTCTATCCACATCTCCATTCCATATCTCCATTTTTATATGCTAAACCTGCCTAACGTCTTCAAGTGGTTTTCCTGTAACATGGCTTCATGCATTCCATTCACCATTTCAATTTTCTCCTCTTAAAACAATCCAATTTGTCATTGTGCCTTTTATTCTGTGCCTTATTTTGCAATGTAAAAATATCAGGTTTAATACAGTCTTGCAATGAACTTCTAATACCTCTTTACATATAATACCTTTTTTAGAGCTTAGAAAGTTCATGATTCTAGGAGCTTTTCTTTAATTGATCAAAATCATTTATATTTTAAATTGCTTGCTCCTGAGAATTATGCAGACATCAGTGTAGCACATACTATGTAAAATGAGACATGGAGACTTTGTACAGCATATTAAATAAGTTCTTACAAGACCTTTCCCTTCATGACATTTGACACTATGATGAAAAACATACTTACTGCTGCCTCTAATAATTTGGGGCATGGCACATCTTCTCATCATCATGATGATGCTTTGGGTTTTGATGCACACACAGCTCAAGACACAGAACTGGAAGGGGGAGAGGAAATTGTGTAGATGACAGAGGCTTTGTTCATCCCTCTAGCAACCAAATCAAAGTTGTGACAGAAATACGGAGCAAACAGCGAGGAAAGTCACCTGGGATCTAGATGAACAGAAACATTATAAATAGGGAGAGAAATAATTAATCAACCTGCAATGGTAGAAGGTAGGAGGGGGCAAAGACGTGAGGCTGCTAGGACCCAGTGGCTGAGTAGAACAGAGGCTGCAGCAGTAGCAGCTGGCAGCAGCAGATGCCTCTTAAAGGGGCCTGGTCCGAGAGCGAACTTTTGTGGTGACAGACTTGCATGTTCTGAGCACTGGCACCAGGGTGGCTGCTCAGGGAACACCAGGGGCTTACACGGGGACACTGAGTTGTCACAACGGGGGCTGAGAGGAGACTTGCTCTGTACAGAAGTGCCGGTGTTATACATTGTTCCTCTGTTGAGCCCTCCCTTGCTCCCATTGTAAGGACTCAGCGCTGCCTAGCTGAGACATCATCAAACTGGATAACAGAGGTTGCTCCACCCAGAGGATTCCCTGAAACACCATCCCCCCCAACTCGTGGCTGCACACAAGCTAAATCCAGTTGTGTCCTCGGCGAGTCCGGTGTTCCTTGCTGAGCAGCACCAAGACTCACACTAGTAGCAGCTAGCCTCGGTTTCTGATGTGGTTTCTTGAGGCAACTAAAAGCACAGCATCAATGGATTGTTTGCTGAATCTTACAGGTGACTCTGGAGAGGCACAGACTGGGGATAAACTTGGCATGCAGCTGAACCTCTCTCAGGACTGTGCCACTGGACATGTACCACACAAAGCCACACTAATAAAACTGGGAGACTTCGGAGCTTTGCTTAGTACGTAGAAATAGTCACAGAAAGGCAGTCAAAATGGCAAGACGACTAAGCAAAAACCATATGAGAGAACAGAACAGAGATCCAGGAATAATGGTGTCAAGCAATCTTACAGATGCGGAGTTCAAAACACTGGTTATAAAGATGTTCAACGAACTTAGATGAATTCAGTGAGAACTTTAACAAAGAGATAAAAAACATAAACATGGAAAAGGAAATTATAAAAGGGAACCAGTCAGAAATAAAGAACACAATATCTGAGATGAAGAATATATTAGAAGGAATCTATAGAGTGGATGAAGAAGAAGATTGAACCACCGATATAGAGGATGGGGAAGCCAAGGACACTTCATCATAATGACAAGAAAAAAGAAGCCAAGACTATAATAAGAATTTAAAGAGCCTATGGGACACTATTAAATGTAAAAATATCCATGTCATAGGGGTACCTGAAGGAAAACAAGATGTTGAAGAGCTATTTGAAGAAATAATTTTGGAAAACTTCCTTCACCTGCTGAAGGAAATAGACACACAACCCCAAGAAGCTCAGAGAGTCCCAAAAAAGATGAATCCAAAGAGGCCTTCACCAAGACACAGCATAATTAAAATGCCGAAGATTAAATACAAACAGAGAATCTTAAAAGCAGCAAGAAAAAAGCAGTTAGTTACCTACAAGGGAGCACCCATAAGACAGACTGGCAGCTGATTTCTCAAAAGAAACTATGCAGAAGAGAAGGGCCTGACACAAAATTGTTGATGTGATGGAAAACCAAGATTTACAACCAAAAATACTTTATCCAGCAAAACTATCATTTAGAATTAGAGGACAGATAAGAGCTTCCCAGACAAAAATAAACTAAAGAGATTTTTCAACACCAAGCCAGTTTACAGGCGGAACTTCTTTAAGAAGAAAAAAAACACATATCAAAAACAAGGATAAAGAATGGTAATAACTACATATCTATCACTAAGTACCTCAAATGGAAAAGAATTAAGCGTTTCAACCAAAAGATAGAGTGGCTGAATGGACAAGAAAACAAGACCCCTACATATGTTGCCTACAAGAGACTCGCTTCAGATTAAAAGATACACACAGGATAAAAGGGAGGGGATGGAAGAAGATATTGCCTTGATGGACCTAGAAGGTATTGCGCTGAATGAGATGGGTCTGATAGAGAAAGACACATATTGCATGATTTCATATATGTGTGAAATTCAAAGAACAAAATAAACAACAGCAACAACAAAAGTGGAAATAAACTCATAGATACAGAGAACATTTAGAGGGCTATTAGATGGCAGGGTTGTTGAAAGAACAAAAAATGTCAAAAGAATTAAGAGGTACAAATGGATGGTTGCAGAATAGACGTGGAATATAGAGTGTAGCATGGGGAAGATGGTTAACAATGTTGTTATAAACATGTAAAGGGAAAAAGGGTATTAGATTTAGTGGGGTGATCACTTTGTGAGTTACGCGGATCTCTGATCACTATACTGTACAACTGAAACTGGTATATTAGTGTATGCCAACTATAATTGAAAAAAAAACACTAATTGAATTGTACAATGTAAACATGAGCAACTTATTGTCTATTGTTTCAATAAAGTCAGAAAAAAATGAAAAACACATAGGCTGAGATGTGCCTATATTGATATAATAATATAGAATCTTTGTCTCTTATAAAATGAGATTATATATAATATGTACACATATAAAATCTATACATATTTAATATATATTGCAATGAGTATGGGGATAAATATAAACCCGTGAAACAATCACTACCATCAAGAATATAAACATATCTATTACCTCCCAAAGTATCTTTCAAACTCCTTTATTATTTTATTTTTTTAAGAAAGCTTTTAATTGATATTGTTCCTGTCTTGCCATGAGAGTAAGATAGTCTCCTACCTAGCTCTGAACCTATTATTTTGACAAATGCTTATATTAGAGAAGATTTTATGTTCCCATTGTAAAATTGCATAATTTTTTTCCAGGACAGTGCCCTCCTATGACCGTCACCAGAAGGGGTAACCAAGAGGATTTATGACCCTTACCTCAATCTGGATACCTAGTTTTGAGGGGAACCTTTTTCACCTTCCTGTGCACTCCAAGCAACTTGTTAACAATATGCTGAATATACTTCCATTTGCATATCTCCAATTTGTCAAGAATCAATAGATCAGACAAATACTTCCAGATAAAATAGATCCTACTTATAAACTGGGAGAAAAATGAGAAGCATATAAAGTGATAGAAAATACAATCTATCACTTTAACTGATAACAGCTCAGCTTAATGAAACAGGAAACTCCAAATGAACTATAACGTGAGCCAAAAGTAGGGAAAAAAGGAAAGCTTTACTAAACTGATCAAATTTGCATATAGACTCCTGCTATTTGAATGGGGAAAACAGTATGAAATATTTGATTTCAAATTCAGCCATCCTTTTTACAATTATGGGGATGGGGGTTTCAGAGTAAGAGGGGTCTTATAGAAAATAAAATAACATCTTGTCTTACACCTCTGAGGTGAAGTTTGTAAACATTGACATGCATATGGTATATGCACAGAAAAACTCATATGTACATAAACTTAAGCCAATTCCCCCATATATTCATTCTGTCTCAATAAAGTACAACATTGTTATCCTCTTTCCTAAATGGATAAAATGAATAATGTAAGAACAGGAAGGGGGAAATATTTTTATTTATTTATTTATTTATTTATTTATTTATTTATTTATTATATTTTATTGTTATTTTCATTTTTTTATTAA
>NW_006441948.1:535497-565528 GCF_000325575.1 Pteropus alecto
TATATATTAATAAGTGTTGTGTGTCATTTAAAGATGTTATTTCTTTATTGATTTTCTGTGTATATACACACACACACACACACACACACATATATATATATACAATACATATATATATATAGACTGAGGCTGTATGTGTGTATGAGAGAGAGAGATTGAGAGAGAGAGAGAGAGAGAGAAATTTAAACCTAGCTATTTGGTATCCTCCAGAAATTGCCCTTAGTAAAAATCAATTAATAAAAAATCAATTAATAAAAACTCTTCCCAATTTTGAACGTGTTATCTTCATTTAGTTTAAATATAGTTAGGGATATAACTAAAAATAAATACCTTTTTTTTTTTTTTTAGTATAACTCATCCATAAAACATGAAGAGTCACCAATGATACTATAGTTTAAGAACTGATGACAAGAAAGAGCTTTGAGTGCATGTGTGTTTTCTTTTACTGAGGATAAATCTTCCAGCGTATTAAACAGTGTACTTTCCAGTAAAATTGGTTTATACAATGCTTTTCTATATAGAAACAGCAACTGTCTTTTTTTGTTTCAGGGGGTGATGGATATTTTCTTCCTGACTTTTCTCTTAAGTTTCATATACTCAGTGTTAGAAGTATCCGATGATAAAGTGGGATTTGTACTTTACCCATTAAGTTTTTTAGTGTATGGTGGGATTATATATTCCACTGAGTGAAAAACACAGGAGATCCTTGAAAAATAACATAGTCAAGTATGTGCAATAACTACCATTAGGGGATAATCTACTTTATAATTTAGAATCCACTTCATAAATAAAACTAAGGTTCTTTTCTATAGTTATTACACAAGATAAAAATTTCATAATTGTGGAGCAAGCCATAGACAAGTAATCAATGCAGGATTTATATAGCCTGCATGCAGCAGAAATCAGGGCAGAGGGGATAGAGATGATTCTACTTAACTATCATTAACAAACACAAAGAACTGTGAGAAATGTTTTTATTTGAAAGAATCTAATGAGATTAAAAGAAAATTGCCAGTTTACCTACAGCACAGAAAACTAGGCTTCAGAATCAAGCCTGTAATATTGTCTCCACTCTTTACTTTCTCTCTTCAAAAGAACCAAGCTATACTGTCTAGCAATTCTCAACAAATATTTCTGTCACCATCAACATTCTTGCGGTCACTGCCTTTTACTAAGTCAATATTTACTGAGTGCTGAGAAGGAGCAGATAGATCACTATACAGCTCATTATAGGTGGTTATAAAAAAAAAAAAAAAAAAACAAGTGGAGGATTGAGTCTTTGCCCTGATGGCTTTTATAATCAATAAGGATGAGAACCAAATAAAAACATTTATGCCAGAAATATATAATATAATAAATGTATATATTACAGCTATTATGAAGAAACCAGCTTTCTTCTAAATAAGATGGACTATCTGGAACTTTCCAATCAGCACCTACTTAAGTACAAAGAAAGATTGATCCAGAGCTTAATACAAAAATTGATTTTTTTTTAGTACAAAATTTTAAATGACATCACACTTTGAATCATTGCATAAAGAATTTTTATGTGCACCTTTACAAGTCATGTTTGGTAGCAATTTGTAAATAGATCACTTGAAAATGATCATTTCCTGATTATATTATTTAAGCACCTACTGTGTACCCAGCAATGAGCTACATTTCCTCATAGACAGGCAAACAAATTAGTAGGGGAGAAGTTGTAAAATATTTAAGTAAACCACAGGTCCCTCCAGTTCCAACATTACATGGCTATATATAATGTGAGTATTATTTCTGCTCCAGTGTGAAGTTTTCTCAAGAAATGTAGAGATCAATATCCTTCGGTTCAATACAACAATTTTGAGAGCATCTAATATGCCCAAGCTCTCAGCACATTGTCCCAGGGTGTATAAAGATGAATACGTCTCAATACTGCCCTCAAGGAACATGTAGATAATTATACAAACAACTCTAATTTAAAGCTGAATGTTATTAGTAGCATTAGAGAAGATCACTCAAGGTGCTATGAGAATCTTATAGTAGGAAGAGTAAGAATGCACCATCTTGTGATGAGAAAAGTTTTCACAAAGAAGCAGGACTGAAGATGAACAGAGAGACAGATAGAATTTCAGAGCAGGATTGAAAATCATATAGAGGAAGGAAAACTAAAGGTGAACTCAGAGACTAATAATTGTTTATTTTGGCTTGAAAGGAAAAAGTTGAAGAGAGTCAGTGGAGTATCTGGACAAACTGGTGGAATTAGGACTACTGTTGTGGCCCTTCACTTTCACTCATATTGTGGCCTGTGGCTGAAATGTTCCCTTCTTCTAAACGCCCCACTCTACTCGATTCCTCCCCTTCGATAGTCAACTTATTTTTTTTTTTACTTTCTTAGGCTTCTTTTGACTATTCCAGACCTTTTCTGATCAACCACAGCACTTAATATGTGTTATACAATTTAGCTCTTAATGAACCACTGTCTTGCATTATTCATAGTCATGCCTGATACACTGACCAGGAACATACCAAGTTCTTCCTGGCCAGCCTTAACCACCTCCAAGGCAAAATTAGCTTAATCATTAAAAGTTAAGCCTAATTCTTCTAATTTGCTTCCTATTATCAGAGGCGGGGTGTTCTTGATTGCTCTGCACCCCCTGGGACCAAAGCAAAACTATAGTTAAAAAGACTATAGGTTCAGGGCTTAACACCATCTTCAAAACTTGGTTATTAACAAAGTATCGGCACTTTTCCAGAATTTTCTACGAGATGCTGCATCTCACTATATAACAAACAGTGCCAGATAACAAAAATAGCATTATCATATCATGACTAATTTTAATAACAACCCCAAATATTCATTGAGCATTTTCTGTGCCAAAAGCTATGTGAGGTGTTTTGTATGTTTTATTTCATCAAGTTATTGCAACAACCTGGTGAAACGGGTACTCTTATTAGTACTATTTCATAGAAGAATAAATTGAGGTTCTCAACTTGTTAATACTAGCTGATGGAAAAACTTGTCCGACTTGAGGGCCCTTGCTCCTTATATTCTATTCTACTGCCTCTCATTCACAGGTTAACTCCATTCAGTGCTTCTTTAATATGCATAACATTTTACAACACATTAAATAAAATATGGCAGGAATCTGATTTGTGTACATGAAAAATTTGTTCACACACACACACACACACACACACACACACAAGAGTCTCTTCTGAGTGGCACTATAGCTGCCCCTGTTGGAATGATAACTTCTTCAAATTACTACCAGAGCTAAAGTTCTTTTTCAAATATTCTCTTAATAAAGTGTTAGCTCAGAATGGTGTCACCCTTTAGAGAAAGCTTGCTGATCCATCAACCCCAGCTAATACTTCTGTTTGTTTTTGCTGCACACATCATCTCAACTTCTTAAGATAAATCTCTAAAAATACATATTGAAATAGAACATAACGAGGCTTATACTAAGAGCTATAAAATCATTTATCTATTTGAGCTGTGAGAGTTCAGAACAAGCCACCCAAAGATGTGCCTCTGGTATGCAGATCACTTTGAGCTAAAGGCAACTTTATAGCTACAGGCTCAAGAGAAAATTCCGCCACCCGCTCCTAACTACCTAGAAGAATTTGAATTAGAAATCTTTCCCATAAGAGATTATCAGAGATATCTTCTTTTGACCTGTCTATAGGGCAAGACAAATTTCTTTTTACTAAGTGGTCTGTTCTTCTTACCATCCTGCAATGACCCTTTGAAGCCCCCAAGCTGTATAATTTCATCCCTATCTCAGCATGTCTTATATACTCATGTTCCCTTTCTATCTCTGGACCTCTCTTGTATGTGGGGGCTGACTCTCTTATGTATGCAGGGTTCCCATATCTATGTATGAATTAAATTTGGTTATTTTCTCTTGCTAATCTGTATGTTTATTTGATTATTAGATTAGTCAAAAGAACCTTGAGGGTAGAGAAAAGTTTGTTCCTCCCCCACAGCATAAAATAGAACCATATATCATCTATTAACCTCTTAGCTATGAAGACTAAAAGGGTAGCTATTTGAGAAAGGTACATCATATAAACCAAAGTTGGGATAAAATTCTGAGCATAATGGCGCCTGCCCTGAAAATATCTGGGGAGTCATAGGATAGCACCATTCAGAGTAAAGCAGGCTATTATTATTATTATTATTATTATTATTATTGTGTGGCTATTGTAACAAATTACCACAAATTTGGTAGCTTTGGTAAATTTCATAATACAGAAATTTATTCCCTCATAATTCTGGAGAACAGAGGTCTGAAGTCCATTTTGCAGAACCAAAATCAAGATGAAGCAGGGCCAAATTCCCTTTTGAGATTCTGAAGGAGAAACTATTTCTTGAATTTTGCAGCTTCTGGTGGCTGCTAGCATTCCTTGACTTGGGGCCGCATCACACCAATCTCTGCTCCATGAGCATATTGTCTCCTCATCTTCTATCTGTAATCTTCCTCAGCTTCCTGCTTATGTGGGTATATGTGGTTTCATTTAGGGCTCACCTAGATAATCCAGGATAATACTGCCATCTCAAATCCTTAATTTAATCCAAATCAAGTAACATTTATAGGTTTTAAGTATTAGGATGGAATATCTTTAGGGGCCATTATTCAATATACCACAGATAGAAAAATAGTCAAATAAAGCAGCTTGTTGATTTAACTGTGCTTATACTGACAATATGTCCCATTTGTTCACAGACATCTTACTATAAGAACAGTGACCTTTCTGTCTTCAGTTATTCTTTTCCTCCAGCCAAGCATTTTTCACACTATATTCAGTATGGTCTTTCTGAAATACTTATTTCCATGTCTCTCCACTGTCTAAAGCAACATAACATGCAAACCTGTTATTATGGCATGTGAATACACACTCCTTTACCTAGTCTCAACTCTTTCCTTTCTGTTATCCTCTGTCATTACACACATGTCTCTTATACTTCAGTCACACTGACCTGGTCTTTGTTGTCTGAGAAAGTCATACTCTTTCAAGCCTGGTTCCCCTCTGCCTCTCATTCTCTTTCTTTCTTCACTGACTGAACTCATCTTTTTCTTAAGACTCAATATCAACATCCCCTCCTGCATAAAGCACTTCCTCAAGATGGTCTGATGTCCTCTCTTCTGTATTCTCAGAGTCACTTGTCCAGGCAATATCTTTTAATTTATCACATTTAATTATCAAAATCTGTTTCATGTCTATTATCTTATGCTATTTTATAAACTAGTTCAAGGGTAAGGGTACTATGGTAGGCTCAATAATGACCTGAACCAAAGATATTCATGTTCTAAACCCCAGAATTTTTTAATGTGTTGTCTTACATGGCAAAAAGGACATTGCAGATGTATTTAAGGTTGTGGGCCTTGATGTGGGGCAATAATCTTGGATTATCCAAGTGGGGCCAATCTAATCACACACATTCTTATAAGAGAAAGACAGGAGAGTCAGATATATAGAGAAAGAAAATGTACAGATAGAAGCAGAGGTCAGATAGGAGAGAAGATGCTATGCTGCTACCTTTGAAGATGGAGGAAAGGGACATAAGCCAAGGAATATAGGTTGCTTCTAGAAGTTGGGAAAGGCAATAAAACAGATTCTCTCTCCAAGAGCCTCCAAAAGGAACAGCCCTGCCGCATATCTTGATTTTTAGAACTTCCAACCTCTAGAACTATGAGAAAATAAATCTAGGTTGTTTAGAGTCACTAAATTGGTAGTAATTTGTTATAGCTGCAATAGAAAATGAATATGGGCACTGTCTTATCCTCACTTTGAATCCTAAGCATAGTGCCTGGTACATAGTGGGTGGTCAATTTGTTTGCTGAATATGTAAACAAAGATAAAACTGCTATATTGGTAAGGATTCTGCTGAGATATTTGGTTAATATTGTAGATTCTACTACCCTTGTAGTGTGGAGCATAATTTTACCCCTAGTAAGCTTTCTCTTAGCTTATTGGTCTTCTGATTAGAATCTCAGAAGTCAGTGAAAAACATTTCTGAGAAACAGACATGGTTGCGATGATGTTGTTTCTACCAAAATTCCATACCCCAGTTCTAGTACTCAGACCAGAAGTATATAAAAGACAACCAAACTTTTTAAGCTGTTGTCTTTATTCCTATAGGTAAAACAAAAATGCATGCAGCAGCGAGAGCATAAAACACTTCCATATATCTCTTTACAATAACCTTATGTGAAGAATACAAAGCAGCACAAGGAAATATTTCAAAGACATCATTGGGTTATTTTTTTTCCTTAAAATTTCCCATATGTGACTAGCTGCTCTAGCCACTGCCCCTATCCCAGCAGCAGGCTGCAGGTTAAGTTTAAAGAGTACATAAAATGGCCCTCTCAAACAGAAAGCAGCAGTTTTAGTTCACAGCCTGGTACCATTCAAAGAATAAAGGGGCTTTCTTCTGAAATCCACAACCTTGTCTTAAGCCCTGCATTTTACTGCTTCACAGTACCTATCTACTTCCAGTAAACCACTAGAGCTGCACAAACTCACCCCACTAGTTAAAGAGCAAAATTATGGCCACAAATCTAATTATTAAGATTATTGCTAAATTTGTCAGAAACTGCATTTTCAGAGATGGATATAACATGGGAAGTGTGAATTATATTTTAGGATATCAGATAAGTATGTTCTAGTATAAAACCCTTGTTAAATACTTTAACTCAACTACAAAATGCCAGAAAATATGAGCTATGCATCTAGAAGTCTTAGAGAAGAGGACAAAAGGGATACTTGGCTTATATTCAGAGGCTGCCTGATAGAAATATACTAAGGCAGGCTACATACCGGTCTTAAAAGCCAAAGGCAAGAGGCTGAAAACTTTTCTTGAATCTAACACCTACCAGAAGGATTATTCTAGGCTGGATGATCCCTCCTGGGGGTGGCATATTGAGAAGAGATCACAGGTTATCCTTTCTGAACACTTCCTCCTACACTAGTTCTCTGAGAGGACTCATTATACCACCAGCAGAAGAGGTAGGTTTCATGAAACTGTAGGGGCTCCAATTATTAAAAATGCATCTCTTCACCTGTTTGTTGAGGCCTGAAATCCTTTTAACATGGAAACATTGTATAGGCCACAAATAGAACTAAGGTGACTGGAAATTTAAATGCCTGATTGAGGCAGCAAAGGAGTGAAAATGTGTAATCAGCCACTCAAATCATCAAGGGTCAGTAACATCGTTGAAACTTTCTATGGTCTAATAGAGGAGAAAGGGCAAAAGAAAGAGGAAGTCATTGTATAACCATCACAAGGTTCATGTGCTTGGTGCTTCAAAAAACCAACATTCAATAGATAAGAGTTTAGAGAAAGGAAAATTTTATTCATTGAGAAAGCATCAACTGAGAAGATGTCGATAGTTCATGAAATCCATCTTAAGAGCACCCCAAGTTCCAGTGCCCTATATATACATGGATGAAAGAAGGTGTGGGGCACAAAATCTCCAAATCTTTTTGTTTGACCACACTGATCTAGTCCCACCCCGAAGTTCTTATAAATTTTTGAAAAATAGTTATTGTTCTGTACACACTTCCCACCTCTTCAGGAGAGGTCCCTTCTGACAAGGGCTGTTCTAGCAAAATACTTAAGCCTCAAGCTATCTGTGTGAGTCGGAGAGAGCCCAGCAAGCATTTCACTGTGTTACAATTGGGCAGAGGAAAGGATCCAAGAAGAGGAAGCTACAGATGCTGAAGACTTATTATTACTATTATTTACCTCTTCTAAGTTGAACAAGTTGAAATTATAGAGAATTTTTGACATGGCTGCCTGCAAAGATAAATGCATATCATCCTGCTTTGCATGTTCAATAAAGTGTTTGGTGTTTTTTAGTGGAAGTGGAAAGTAAAAAATATCCCTAAATTTAGCTCTAGCTTTGAGGTAGAAAGGCATACCTGAAAAGTTTATCTACTTCTGATTAAAGAAAAACTATCGTTTTAAATGTCCATTTGTTCTTTGAGTTGCTAGAGATTTAGACTTGAGGCAAATGGTTATTGTTTAGAAATGCTCATTATTGGTGTTATTGTTGGGGCGATCTGAAATCTTGCATCACCCCAGCAGCATGGAGTGGGTCCTCGACTTTTCCCCCACTGACTCAGTAAAGGATTACAGGTCAGCGAGATTTAGAAAAAGTAAGATTTATTGAAAGTACATTTTTAGAAGGAGACAGGCCATACCAAGAAAGGCTGTAGCTCTGTGGAATTCAGGATGTGAAAAGACAAAAGACAGAGTGCCCTTCAAGGGAGGGGCAGGTTTCAAAGAAGAACTGTAATAGTGCACAAGTGAAAAGATTTGTTTATACTTGGGCCGTGATTGGAGGTTACAAGGGTGGTCGTAGATGATTGGCACATGAAGTCATTTTGATTGACAGTTGGCTGTTAAATATCCCTTTGCTTACTGCACATGTGTTTACCCAGAATTCAGTCTGTTATAATTAAATTCACATACTTCTGGGCATATGTATATTGTAACGATGGTATAATGAGGCTAAGATTACGGGCAGGTTAGGATAGTACTTTCTGCACGCATGTTTGGGGCTGGTTTAAGCCAACAGCTTTTATGGCCTTTGTGACTTAGGATGAAGGGGTTATTTATAACCATAAAATAGGTGTTTCGGAGAGATCCTTAAGGGATGTTTATATGGTTACAGAGCTGAGCCTTCACTCCTGTCACTCATGATTATCTAATTACCTAACACTGGGTCTTTGGATTTATACAAAAGTATGTCTAGTCTGCAACAAAGCTAGAGAGTTAAAAGGAATATGAACTTGGAGGTTTGGTGCGGAATCAGTGAGAAAGAATAAGACAAGAGTAGATTGTAGGAAGAAATGAGACCCAGAGAAAGAGGTCTTTTGTTTCTTTCTTTGTTTCCATTCCCCCAACCTTTCTATACCCCTCACCCCAAAGAGGATCTATCAGATCATGTAGCCATTAAATCATATAAACTAGTAACATTTAACTACATAAAGACATTTTTATAATATATTAAGTGGGGAAAAAAACAAGATGCAATGCAATATATATGATATGATAAAAATGCATATATAATATACAAAGAAAAATAAACAAAAAATGGGAGGATATATACAAGAATGCTATTAGTGTTTTTATCTTTAAGTGATGAGATTATGTAGGGTATTTTTTAATTTCCTACTATCTGTATTTTGATATTTTTCCTAAATTTTATAAAATATACAGGTAGTACTCTTCAAATCATTTTTTTATAAAATAATTCTATTCCAAATGATTTTATTCTTTAGTGTTATCAAACTGAGCCCTCCTAATCATTTTTTTAATATAATTTGGAATATCCAACAGTAATTAACAGAATCTTCAGGAGATCTGAGGTCTCTATGGAGATCCCAAATCAACAAAAGTAGTGTGAAGGCAGGGAAAGCATAAAATATGTAGTTAGGATATAAGTTGGGCTTTACTGCCTAATGAATGATTTTTCTTCTGAGGAATGGGATATAAGATAATAAAGGTAACTGCCTAGCAGAACTCTTTAAGGATTTATTTAGACAATTATATAAAATGCACATACAAATATAAAATGTCATATTGATGTTATCAGTATTGTCCTTCAGTCATTAAATAAGAACAAAGGAACAAAATTAGGCAATAGAAATGGCTAGTATTTATCTGATCTCTAGGTTCAGAAGGCCAATCTAAGCATTACACAAAGTCAGAAATTCATGGTTAAAAATATTTACCACAAGTTTACAGCCATGCTACCCTGAACAAGCATGATCCCATCTGATCTCGGAAGCTGAGCAGGGTCAGGCCTGGTTAGTACTTGGATGGGAGATCACCTAGGAAGACCAGGTGCTGTAGGCATACAAAATAAAAAAATAAGAGATTGTAAACTGACAATGTCTTTGCAATCTGTGAGGTCAATCAAGGGTTGCCTCATGTAAAAAAAATATTTACCACAGGTATCATAGAAAAAGGGTTAAAATCTGTAATATAAAAGGATTTAAAATCAGTATGATTTGAACACTTCAGAAGAGTATTAGTCAGTTTTGCACAAGCAGTTGGTAAAAGAAGAATTACAAATAAAAATGATTTCAAAATCACTAGAAATGCAAAGAAGGAATATTTTAAAAATGAAGGTTTGCTTACTAGAATAATAATGTTTTAAATAATAACTCCTACTGACATTGTTAGAAACTGTTGTTTATAGTTTTCAGATTTTACTCAATAAGCATTTATTAATTTTGTAATGAGAAAAAATGCTTCCCAAAAAACACATTAACATACAATTTAAGTATAATGCAGCTACATACATACATTTGAATATAATACAGTAATGTATGATTTAAAAATCCTGAAAATTTTGCACATAATACAATTTTTTTACAAGTCTAATCATAGTGTAAATGAACAGGGAAACATACTTGAAGAAATCTCATGGAAAATCTATACATTAAACCAAATATAGTATTATAAAGCAAATTGTAATAATTATTACTTCATTTATCTTTACATAATAAACATTATAAAAATATATATGTGTATTAATAGTAGTACAAATAAATATCTTGTATGATTGCATTTTCCCATATTATCTTTCCGAAGAATAAAGATCACTTGTAGTTACAATTATTCACTTAGCTTACTTTTGTTATTACAGATGCCTATCCAAGCCATTAAAATATAAATCAGCCCTTCATGGTGTTGATTTGAAAATCCAGTCAGCCATATGCACTGCAAAATGCATCTTTCCATCCAAAATTATTTGAAATATATTATCCTGAGAATTACTGGTCACATCATTAGACATTTTCTGGGTTACCTATCAATTAGCTATTGCGCTTTAGCTCTTAAATACATTTGGACTATTTCACACATCAAACCCCTTATAAGGGAAATTTGTCTTTTTTTCTACCTTTCTTTTACACTTCAATGAATGCAAAGCTTATATATCCTACACAGCATTCTAAGAGGCTTCAGAAGAAACTATCTCAGGACTGAGAGCTGGTATCCAGGTTGGTTTCCTAATTTCTTTCTGATAATGATAGTTATGATTTTCTATAGATATCAGGCTGGTGTCTACAATAGCTATCTTATTTCCCCAAACAGCAGACAGAACAGTGTCAGATAAACTCTTTACTCAGCCTCCTGCCAACGTATCTCTGCCCTCACCAAAGACACAGCGCTCTCCACCTGTCAACCCTTGATGTCTGAGCTGAAACTGCCTACAAGGATACCAGTTAGTGCCAGTATGGCTGGTGGTGAACGTGCACACAACAGGCAGAAAAGCCAATGGTTTATTTCAAGGAATACAGTCTAAATGTACTGCACTTAAACAGACTTTCTATTTTAACTCAGATTTTTAGTGTGCTTAAAACACTTCCCTCTATATTAAAATGATTTCTCATCACAAAAACATAGGATGATATATCCAATAACACCTTAATTGAGTGTACTGTCAACATTGTCATCACTGCCACCTTACTGTTACCAGCATTACCAGTGTAATGTAGGGAACCAGGCCTTGAGCTGGACACTCTCATAAACCTCATTTATACACATATGTGTATACATACAGAGTGCAAGGCACAAAATAGGAATGCAACAAGTGTTTTGTTGAAGTATTTCATTTGATTCTTATAAATCCTCTGTAACTATGTATTATTAAATTCATTTTACAACTGAGAAATATGAAGCAGAGAGGGATTAAGTAATCTGTCCAGGATCACGCATTCTCTACATGGCTACATTCAGAATTAAAATCAGGGCTATCTCAGAAATTCCACTAGACTTTAACTTTCCTGTGGTATATTTGTATCTATTTCATCTAAGTCCCCCACATTACACTTTGTATGTTGCAGGTGCTCAATAAAAGTTAAATATCATCAAATTTATATGCACAAAAGATGCTCAACTTTATTTATCATAAGGGAAATGATAGCAGCTCATACCTGCTAGGATGTCTATAATTGAAAAGATAGACAAAAATAAGTTTTGAAAAGTATATAGAGAAACTGGAACATTTACGCACTGCTGGTGGAAATGTAAAATGATGCAGCCACTTTGGAAAAGGTATGCCATTTCTTCATATTGTTAAATATACAGTTACCATATGACCTAATGATTCCGTTTTAAAGAAATGAACTTCCACTCAGAGAGAAATGAAAACAAAAGTCCACACAAAAAAACTTAGTCAGTTAGTTTTCACTTAACATCCTCAATAGTTTCTATGATATCACATATAATTAAATAATTTTTCCATTGATGTAAACAAGAGTTAAATTCCTACAGCATCTCATCAGTGTTATAACAAAACAATATTTCATTATTCAAGGACCTGCTATACATGAATCTTATTATAATCTGTATTATAATAAGAGCCAAAATGTAGAATCAATCCAAATGTTCATCCCCTAATGATTAGAAACACAAAATATAGTATATCCATATAATGGGGCATTATTCAGACACAAAAAGGAGTGAAGTAATGATTCATGCTACAACATGGATAAACCTAGAAAACATAATGCTAAGTGAATAAAGCCAGACATGAAACGCATAAATCATATGATTACATTTATATGAAATATTCAGATGAGTCAAATATGTGGAGACAAAAAATAGATTAGCAGCTGTTTAGGTCTGGAGTGGGGGTGGGAGATGATGGGAGGATTGCTGGATGAAAGCTAAAGGGTACCGAGTTTCTTTTGGGAGTTATAAAAATGTTCTAAAAATGACTGTGGTGATGGTTGGACATGTCTGTAAATATACTAAAACCATCACTTTGAGTAAATAGTACGATATGTGAATTTTATCTCAATAAATGTGTTATTTCTAAAGCAAGTGTTAGAATAATACACATACTATGAGCACACTATGCATATAATTTGTCCATGTGTTTACATATATGTATGTGCATTTGTATGTATGTTTGTTAATATAAGGCAAATTTATATCAAAGGCTTGCAGAAGGCATTGCATTTTTGTATTTCTTTAAAATCTAAAGATATTAAAAAGACACCTACTTATGTTTCAAGACACCCAAATGTGTAGATAAAATAATTGCCTTCAAAAGGATTGAGTACGGGAAGAAATGAAAATACTATCTTTTAGGCGGCTGATATGGGCCATGTACCATGTAGGTACTTTACACACAGTGTTTTGCTTGGTAAATGAGTGATATAATAAAAATAAATAATGGAAAGAGAGGAGAAAATATATTTTTCTATCACATTTCTAATACTATACAAGGTAGAATCCTATAATAGATAAACCATAAACTGTGAGCTCAGACAGTTTAAAAAGTTTAAAATCTCAGTACTTGAGGTAACATCAGAAACATAGTGGAGTGAGAGATATCCCAGAACTCTCCCACTTAAAGAGCAATAACATGAAAAACTAAAACTCAACAAAAAAACCCAAACCACACACCAAAACATCTAAGTGTGGGATCTGCGCATAAGAGCTACCTCAGGTCAGAATTCTGGGAGTTGGGCAGAGGACTGAGAGAAACAAAAAAGCTGCCTCTATCAACTGGAGCTTCCTGCAGGAGGGGCAAGGGGGAAGGTACAGTGGGTTTCCTGAACAGCCCTGACTGACAGAATTGTGAGCTCCACGTGGCCCGCGGCAGTGCCAGGGTTCAGGGCAAAAAGCAGAGTAGGGATGGCAGAGAAGCAGGGACAGAAGAGAAACAACAGTTGGTTATTACCAGCTGTGGTTGCAAAACATGAGACTGAGCCGCAGGTCCCCTCTTCCCATATCCTCCAAGACCGAACACCATGAGACATGGGGGAATCTGAGCAAATGCTACCGAAACTGTCACAAAAACTGACAGGGACTGACACTGCAGGTAGCAAGCATGATTGAATATTTATAAGAAAAAAAAGGCATTATTAAGACTTTATGAACCAAGGATTCAAGAGGATTAGACACCACCTACTGGAAACCAAAAGAAAAATGCCTTCTTTGCAACAATCTAAAGAGAGAACTTTATATAATAAATCTTTCTGGAAAAAAATGGAATACTTCCATTAACGCCCAGGTGGAGAAATAATCCATTAAACACCATGAACAACCAAGGTGACAATGCATCTCAGAAAGACAAAGAAAATTCTCCAGAAAATAAGCTTACGAACTGCTATTTAAGGGACAGAGAATTCAGAATTGTACTTCCGAAAAAAACACAATGAAATCCAAAATAATTCATATCAGCAATTCCAGTAATTGAAAAAAACAACTAGATCAGCAGAAAGAGTTTTTATCAACAAGATTGAAACCCTCTAAAAGAACCATATAGAACTTCTGGAAATGAAGGACATACTGAAAGAGATGAAAAATGAAATAGCAAGCCTGGGGAATAGAGTAGACCAAATGGAAGAAAAGATCAGTGATATCGAAGACAGAAATCTAGAAATAAATAAGAAGGAAAAAGAGAGAAAGTGAAGAATGAAAAAAAAAAAAAGAAAGAAAGACAAATACAAGAACTAGCTGATATCATCAGGAGAGGGAACATAAGAATAATGGGCATTCTCAAAGGTGAGGAAAAGGAACAGGAATTAAAAAGCATTTTCAGAAAAAATTAGTTGACAAGAATTTCCCAAATCTAAGGAATGAGCTGGAGCTTGGGATTCAAGAAGTGCAACTCCTGCTAAGAACAGAGCATAGTAAGCTTAAACAATAAGAAGAGATTTGCTATAACAAAATAGTAATGAACATTCAGCCTACAGGGACAAACTGAAACAACAATGAATGAAATGAGGAAGGTTAAAAGATCCAAATTTGCAAAGAGGAATGAAGATAAGGCATGCACAGAAGAAAATGGATGACTGTATACATAAAACTATCCTTCACATATTCATAATAGTAACCACATGCCTAAGATTCAGAATTGAAATATATAATATTAAACAAGAAGGACCAAAGGGAAAGTCTACAAAACCCAACAAAAATTAAAAAAAAAAAAACAGGCACACAAGGACAAGGAAACAATGGAAACACCTAGCTACTAGACAGCAAAAGATAAAATGGCTATAAGAAGACCCCATATTTAAATAATCACCCTAAAAGTAGAAGGACTGAACTTACCTATAAAAAAGCACAGGGCTGCAGAATGGATGAAAAAACAAAACCCAAAAATATGCTGCTTTCAGGGAACATATCACAGTTCTAAAGACAAATATAGACTCAAAGTGAAAAGCTGGAAAATGATATTTCAAGCAAATGACATTCAAGGATAAGAGGATGTAGTGGTACTAATATCGGATGAAATAGACCTCAAAATAAAAAAGGTAAAGAGAGATACTGAGGGACAAATCATGATGATAAAGGGAATCAAGCACCAATAAGATATAACACTGATTAATATCTATGCTCCCAATCAGGGAGCCCTGAAATATACAAAGCAATTACTAACAGAAGTAAATCGAGAAACAGTCCAAAACACAATTATAATAGAGGAACTAAATACTCCACTATCAGATATGGACAGATCATCTAAACAGAAAATCAATAAAGAAATAACATCCTTAAATGACACATTAGATCAACTGGACATAATCGACATTGACAGAGCTTTTCACCCCCAAAACAGCTGCTTATACATTCTTCTCTAGTTCACATAGAACATTCTCAAGAATTGACCATCTACTGGTTCACAGATATAGCCTCAACAAATAAAAAAGGGTTGAAATCATACCAACCATATTCTCTGATCATAATGCTTTGAAGCTAGAGAATGGCGATAAAAATAAAATGGGAAGAACCGCAAATACATGAAGATTAAACAACATGCTACTGAAGGATAACTGGGTCAGAGAAAGAATAAAAAGAGAGATCAAGAGATACATAGAAATGAATGATAATGATAGTACAACATATCAAAACTTTTGGGACATGGCAAAAGGGGTCATAAGAGGAAAGTTCATATCATTACAGGCCTATCTCCAAAATCAAGAACGAGCCCCAATAAACAACTTAATGCTTCATCTTAAAAATCTAGAAGAGGAAGAACAAATGAAGCCTAAAGTCAGCAGACAGAAAGAAATAATAAAAATTAGAGTAGAAATAAATGAAATTGAAAACAAAAAATAATAGAGAAAATAAATGCAACAAAGAGCTGTTTCTTTGAGATGGTTAATAAAATTGAAAAAACCCTGGCTATATTCACCAAATAAAAAGAGAAAAGACACAAATAAACAAAATCAGGGATGAAAGGGGGGAAATTACAACAGACACTGCAGAAATACAAAGGATCGATCAAGAATACTATGAAACGATAGATAACACCAAATTTAATAACCTAGAAGAAATGAACCAGTACTTAGAAAGATACAATCTTCCTAGACTGAATCAAGAACTGTAAAAAAAAAAAATGATGGTTCAGCAAAATGGAAATTGAAACAATCCTCAAAATGTACCAAAATAAAATTCCAGGAACAGATTGCTTCACCAGTGAATTATTCCAAACATTTAAAGATTTAATACCTCTTCTCCTAAAACTCTTCCATAAAATCTAAGAGGAGGCAATACTTCTCAACTCATTTCATGAGGCGAATATTACTCTGATATCCAAACCTGGTAAAGATAACACAAAAAAACAGAAAACTACAGACCAATATCTCTCATGAACACAGATGCAAAATTTCTAAATATGATACTAGTGAACCGAATACAGCAAGATATTCAAAAGATTATACACCTCGATGAAGTGGATTTCATCTCAGGGGCACAAAGATGGTTGAACGCATTCAAATTGATTAATGTAAATGACCATATAAACAAATTAAAAAATAAGAATCATATGTTCATATCAATAGATGCAGAAAAAGCCTTCAACAAGTTACAGCTTCAATTTATGATCAAAACACTTAAGTCCTCCTCTTCCTCCTCCTCCTCCTCCTCTTTAACATAATAAAGGCCATCTATGATGAATCCTCAGCCAACATTATAATTAATAGTTAAAAAATTAAAACCTTCCCTCTATGATCAGGAACAAGACAAGGCTGTCCACTATCGCCTGTTATTTAATGAAACATTGGATATCCTATTGAGTAAAATCAAGCAAGAGAAAAATATAGAAGGCATCCAAATAGGATATGAAGAAGTCAAACTGTCACTATTGAAGTTGACATAATTCTCTATGTAGAAAATTGTAAAGACTCCATAAGAACACTACTAGAAACAATAAACAAATATAGTAATGGTTCTGGATACAAAATCAATAATCAAAAATCCATAGCATTCCTACACTATACTAATGAAGTGGCGGAAAAAAAGTGTTAAAATAATTCCTTTTGCAATTGCAACAAAAAGAATAACATACCTAGGAATAAATTTAGAGAAACATATGAAGGACCTATATATTCAAAACCATAAGACCCTATTAAGAGAAATCGAAGAAGATACAAAGACATGGAAAGGTATTCTGTGTTCTTGAATTGGAAGAATCAACATAGTTAAAATGTCTTTACTACTTAAAGCATTATATGGATTTAATGAAATCCACATCAAAATCCCATCGGCATTTTTTAAAGAAATAGAACAAACAATCAGCAGATTTGTATGGAAGCAAAAAAGACCCCAAATTGCCAAATCCATCCTAAGAAAAGAGAATGAGGCTGGCAGCATAGGAAGAGATGAAATACTGCCATTTGTATATATGTACCACAACTTCCTTACCTAATCATGTATCATAGGACACTTCTGTTAAATCCATGTCCTGGCCACCGTGAATAATGCTGCTATGAACATCAACGTGAAAATATCTTCTCAGATATCTTTTTTCAAGTCTTTGGGGTAAATACCC
Source organism: Pteropus alecto (assembly GCF_000325575.1). NCBI lineage: Eukaryota > Metazoa > Chordata > Mammalia > Chiroptera > Pteropodidae > Pteropus > Pteropus alecto. The sequence continues at coordinate 553,287 of NW_006441948.1, forward strand.
AGTAGAGTTATTGCTGGATCATACGGTAGATCAATTCTTAGTTTTTTGAGGAACCTCCATACTGTTTTCCATAGCGACTGTACCAACTTGCATTCCCACCAGCAGTGTATGAGGGTTCCTTTTACTCCGCATCCTCTCCAATATTTCTTATTACTTGCGCTGTTGATTATAGCTATCTTAACAGGTGTGAGATGGTAGGCATCTCATTGGGTTTCTGATGTGCATTTCCTAATAACTAGCGATGTTGAGCATATTTACAAATATTTGTTGGCCATTTGTATGTCCTCTATGGAGAAGTGTCTATTCAGGTTCTCTGCCCATTTTTTGATTGGATCGTTTGTTTTTTTGTTGTTATTGAGTTTTATGAGTTCTTTGTATATTTTGGATATTAGGCCCTTATCGGAGGTGTTGCTTGCAAATATATTTTCTCATTCGGATGGCTGTCTCTTTACCCTGTTGATGATTTCTTTTGCTGAACAGAAACTTTTTAGTTTGATGTAGTCTCATTCCTTTATTTTAGCTTTTAATTCCCTTGCTTTTGAGATCAATTCATAAAATCCTTGTTAAGTCCAAGTTACTTAAGTTTAGTTCCTACGTTTTCTTCTATACATTTTATTATTTCAGGTTATTTTCAGTTCCTTAGTCCATTTTGAGTTAATTTTGGTGTGTGGTGATAGACAACAGTCTAGTTTCGTTCTTCTGCAAGTGACTTTCCAGTTTTCGAAGCACCATTTATTGAAGTGTCTTTCCTTTCTCCACGGTATGTTTTTGGCTTTTTCGTCAAAAAATATTTGCCCATATAAATATAGGTTTACTTCTGGACTCTGGATTCTGTTCCTCTGGTCCGTGTGTCTGTTTTGCTGCCAATACCATGCCATTTTGATTATTGCCTCTTTGTAATATAATTTGAAGTTGGACAGTGTGATGCCTCCAGCCTCGTTCATTCTTCTCAGGATAGCTTTGGCGATTTGGGGTCTTTTGTGCTTTCATACAAATCTAATGATTTTTTGTTCTATTTCTTTCAAAAATGCCAATGGAATTTTGATGAGGATTGCATTAAATATGTACAATGCTTTACGTAATAAGGCCATTTTAACTATGTTGATTCTTTCAATCCAAGAACATGGAATATCTTTCCATTTCTTTGTATCTTCTTCTAAGTTTTTTTTAGTAGGGTCTTATAGTTTTCATTACGTAGGCCCTTAACTTGTTTTGTTAAATTTATTCTTAGGTATTTATTCTTTTTGTTGCAATTGCAAAAGGAATTATTTTTCCACTTTTTTTTTCCTGACACTTCATTATTAGAGTATAGGAATGCTATGGATTTTTGAACATAAGTTTTGTATTCACAAACATTACTATATTTGCTTATTGTTACTAGTAGTGTTCTTGTGGGTTCTTTAGGGTTTTCTATATAGACAATCATGACATCCATAAATAGTGACAATTTAAATTCTTTGTTTTCTGTTTCGATGCCTTTTATATCTTTCTTTTGTCTGAATGTACTCGCTAGAACCTCCAATGTTATATTGAATAACAGTGGCGATATTGGGCAGCCTTGCCTTGTTCCTGATCTTATTGAGAAAGTTTTTAGTTTTTCACCATTAAGTATGTTGGCAGAGGGTTTGTCGTATATGGTCTTTATTATGTTAAGGTACTTTATTTCTATCCTGATTTTGTTAAGTGTTTTGATCATAAAAGAATGCTGTATCTTGCCAAAGGCTTTTTGTGCATCTATTGATATGATCATATGATTCTTATATTTTAATTTGTTTATGTGGTGTATCACATTAATCGATTTGCATATATTGAACCATCCCTGTGCCTCTGGGATGAAGCCAACTTGATCATGGTGTATAATCTTTTCAACATGTTGCTGTATTCGGTTTGCTAGTATCTTATTTAGGATTTTTTCATCTGTGTTCATGAGAGATATTGGTTTGTAGTTTTCTTTTTTGTGTGTTATCTTTACCAGGTTTTGGTATGAGAATAACATAGGCCTCATAAAATTAGTTGGGAAGTATTGGCTCCTCTTTGACTTTTTAGAATAGTTTGAGGAAAATAGGTATAAAATCTTTGAATGTTTGGTAGAATTCACTGGTGAAGCCATGTGGTCCTAGACTTTTACTTTTTGGTAGGTATTTGATGATTGTTTCAATTTCCATACTGCTGATCACTTTATTTAGATTTTCCAGTTTCTCTTGATTCAGTCTAGGAAGGCTGTATTTTTCTAAGTACTGGTCCATTACTTCTAGGTTAGTAAATTTTGTGTTATATACTTTTTCATAGTATCCATGTATGATCCTTTCTATTTCTGCGATGTCAGTTGTAATCTCCCCCTCTTTCATCCCTGATTTTATTTATTTGTGTCCTTTCTCTTTTTTCTTTAGTTAGTCTAGCATGGATTTGTCAATTTTATTAACCTTTTCAAAGAACCAGCTCTTAATTGCATTTATTTTTTCTTTTTTGTTGTTGTTGTTTTCAATTTCACTTAATTGTGCTCTAATTTTGATTATTTCTTTCCTTCTGCTGACTTTAGGCTTCATTTGTTCTTCCTTTTAAGTTGTTTATTTGGGCTCATTCTTGTTTTTGGAGATAGGCCTGTAATGATATGAACTTTTCTCTTATGACCGCTTTTGTCGTGTCCCAAAAGTTTTCATATGTTGTACTACCATTATCATTTGTTTCTATGAATCTCTTGATGTCTCTTTTTATTTCTTCTCTGACCCAGTTATTCTTCAATAGCATGTTGTTTAATCTCCATTTATTTGTGGTTCTTCCTGATTTCTTTCTGCAGTTTATCTAGAATTTAAAATAATTATGATCAGAAAATATCGTTCATATGATTTCAACTCTTTTATATTTCTTGAGGCTATCTCTGTGTCTCAGTATGTGGTCGATTCTTAAGAATGTTAGTGTGCACTAGAGAAGAATGTGTAAATATCTGTTTGGGGATAGAAATCTCTGTAAATGTCAATTATGTCCAGTTGGTCTAATATGTCATATAAGGATGTTATTTTCTTATTGATTTTCTATTTGGATGATCTGTCCATATCCGACAGCAGGGTATTTAGGTCTCTTACTACGATAGTTTTGGTCTGTTTCTCCCTTTACTTCTGTTAGTAATTGCTTTACATGTTTCAGGGATCCCTGATTGGGAGCATAGATATTAATGTGTTACGTCTTCTTGGTGCATAACTCCCTTTATCATTATGAAGTATCTCTTAGTTTCTTTCTTTACATTTTTATTTTGTAGTCTATTTTGTCTGATATTAGCACCACTGTTCCTGCTTTTCTCTGAATGCCATTTGCTTGAAATATCATTTTCCATCCTTCCATTTTGAGTCTATATTATTCTTTGGAGCTGAAATGTATCTCCTAGAGGCAGCAAATGGTTGGGTTTTGTTTTTTTGATCCATTCTGCAACTCTGTGCCTTTATATTGGTGAGTTCAATCCATTTCCATTTAGGGTGATTATTGAAATATGAGGTCTTCTAATAGCCATTTTATCTTTTCCTTTCTGGTAGCTCAGTGTTCCCATTGCTTCCTTGTCCTTCTTTATTTTGGTTGGCCTTTGTGCTTTTTCACTCTGGTTCTTTTTGTTTTATGTTTTATACTTTAGTTCTGAACCTGCTGTGTGTGGTTACCATTACGAACATGTAAAGGATAGTTATACATATACAGTCATTCATTTTCTTCTGCTAATTTGGATCTTTGAATCTCCCCCCTTTTCAGTCATTGTTATCTCAATTTGTTCCTATGTATGCTGGACATTCAATATTATCTTGTTATAAAAATTCTCTTCTTATTATAAGCTTTTACTGCCCTGTTCTTAGTAAGGGTTGCACTCCTCTGCTTCTATTTGCCTGATAGTCATTTTACTCCGAATTATGTTTTTGTTTTTGGTTTTTTTGTCATTTGTTTTAGATGAACTCACCCCTTTCATTATTTCATCTAGTGCAGGCCTCATAGTGAAGAATCCCCTCAATTTTTCTATGTCTGGAAAAGTCTTAATTTCTCCTTCATATCTATGGGAGAGTTTATTTGGATATATTATTCTAGGCTGGTAGTCCTTTCACTTAATAGTTTAAATATTTGATTCCACTCCTTTCTGGCTTGTAAGGTTTGTGCTGAGAAGTCCAAAGATAATCTAATGAGTTTACCTTTATATGTTACTGTTTTCTTCACCCTGGGAGCTGTGAAATATTTTTTTGTCATTGATTTTTGATAATTTTAATACAATGTGTCTTGGTAAAGGTCTTTTTGGGTTGAGGTAATTGGGTGTTCTGTTGACTTTTTGAATTCCAAGCTCCAGTTCATGTTTTAGATTTGGGAAATTCTCTTCAACTATTTGTCTGAAAATGCTTATTCATCCCTGTTCTTTTTCCTCAATAATGCCCATTATTCTTATGTTTCCTCTCCTGATGGTATCATTTAGTTCTTGAATTTCTCTTTCATTATTTTTCATTATTCAGTTTCTCTCTTCTTCCTTCTGATTTATTTCTAGATTTCTGTTTTCGATACCACTGATCATTCCCTCCATTGGTTGACTGCATTTCACAAGCTTGTTATTTCATTTTCATCTCTTGCAATATGTTCTTCATCTCTGGAAGTTCTATTTGGTTTATTTTGAAGGTTTCAATATCCTGCCAAAATTCTATTTTGCTCATCTAGTTTTTTTTTTTTTTTCGATTCCTGAAATTGTTGTTATGAATTGTTTTGGATGTCATTGAGTTTTTTCATAAGTACCGTTCTGAATTCTCTGTCATTTAAGTCACATATTTCTATGTCTGTAAGCTTATTTTGTGGTGATTTCTTCTCCTTCTGTCTGAGATGTCTTGTCACCTTGGTAGTTCATGGTGTTTATTGGACTATTTCTTTGCTTGGGCATTAATGGAAATGTATTCTGCTTTTTTTTCCAGAAAGAAGATTTATTATATAATGGTCTCTCTTTAGTCTGTTGCAAAGAAGGCGCTTTTCTTTTGGTTTCCAGTAGGGGTGGCATCTAAGCCTCTTGGATCCCTGCTTTATGTAAAGCTTTAAAAATGCCTTTTTATTTTCTTGTAGATATTTAATCATGCTCTCTACCCTCAGTTTCAGTCTCTGTCAGTGTTAGTTAGAGATTTGGTAGAATTTGTTCTAATTTCTTTGGGGATTTATGGTGTTCGGTCTTGGAGAGTATGAGTTGAAGTGCCCTCTACCTTGGGTGTTGGGGGCTGCAGTTCAGCCTCAGCTTTCCAACTGCAGTTGGTAAAAATGAACTGTTGTTTCTCTGTCAGCTGGTTTTCTGCTTTCTGCTCTGATGACTGGACCCTGCCACTGGCTGTGTGGAACTCACAACTCTCCCAGGCAGAGCTGTTTAGGGAGCTCACCACTCCTTCTCCCTTCTCCCTCCTCCTACAGGTAGCTCAGGCAGCTGCGAGAGGCAGCTTCTTTCTTTCTCCCCGTCCACCACCGGACACTTGGGTTTCTGACCTGTGGTAGTTCTTATGCACAGATCCCACACTCAGACATGGTGTTGTGCAGTTTGTGTGTTTTTTGTTGAGATTTAGATGTTCAGCTTATTGCTGTTTCAAGGGGAGAGATCTGGGGACGTCTTTCACTCTGCCATGTTTCCAAAGATCTCTCAGTTGCCTTTTAAAAAAATTGTCTTGTATCTGTATAACTGAGGGTTCCTAAAAGGCTTTTGAGGGATTTCATTCACAAAGAACACATTTCAAAACAACTTTACATTATCCCAGACTATAGAAAGTTATCTGAGCTGGAAAATTAAAAAATATCATCTCACTAATTACATCCTTTCATGATTAGAATAAAGTTCCATTTGATGTATCAGGGCTATTTCAGTAAATGATAAGTGCCTATGTCTCTCTATGAAAATGAAGGGCATTTAGCACACTTAATTGTCTTTAGAGGTATTTCATCTAGAAAAAAAAATGTTGTGATTACCTATTAACTATGGGAAACCTTTTGCAAATGTCATTTTGTGTTTGAGAATTTTACCATTACTAAAACTTTTTTATTGCAGCTGATCTTCCTGTAATGATTTTTCATTTTACAACTTGAATCATTTACTCATAAGAATGCATGCTAACTCTTTAGTTTTCCAAATAAAACATTTTTTAATTTTGACTCAAATTTTTACCGACATTATATCCAACCTCTTCCATATGAGCTCCTATCATATCCCAATCTATTTTAGCCACTTGTTAAATTGGTTACCTTTCTCCCATATCTATATTTATTCACTTGACCCAAGCTTCACCTCCATAATCCTTTCTTGACAACTGAAATCACTACACATAGATTAACTACCTTGTGTTAATGATTTACTTTCATTTGCCTTTCAATTTGATTAGTGTGGAGAGTGAAGCTAACACACAGAGAGAAAGAAGCAGAAATATTCATAAAACAGAAAGGGCAAGAGGGGCCTTAGAATCATCTGGTCCATGCCCTTATTCTCCATATATGGAAAATCACTTCATAAAAAAGAAATTATTCATCAAAAGTCACAATTAATAGTCTTGAGAAATGAGGGCACTTGAACTCAGGTTTCCTAGTATATTTTTGTTTATACCTTTCCTAGCTTTAACTCCTTCACAGATTTATATAAATTTAGGCATCTCTTCACCTTACAACTTCTTAAATACTCCTCGTAGCTCATCTAGCTTGTTTATTTTCTGTTTTCTTCTTTTATATTTCTATAATAATCCTTGGACACTTTTGTTGTAGCATCCATCATGCTGTACTGATTTAGTTGATATTCTTAAAATTTTCCCATTGGATTGTGGATTTCGTGAAAGCAAGAACTGGGTCTCATTTATTTCTGAATCTTTACATGCATATCTACACCTGGCACAAAGAAGTTACAAAAATAAAATGTTTGTGGAATAAAATTGAATTTTAAATTTCAGTCTCAACATTCAAATTAAAACTGTACTAAGATGCCATTTTACCTATTGGGTTGGAAATAATCTTCAATTTTAACAATATACTGTTTGCTGGTCAGGCCATGGGGAAAGAGACTTCTAAATTATTGCTGCTGAGAATGCAAAACACTATAATATCAGTGGAGGGGAATTTGGAAATATCTAGGAAAATTACATATATTTTTAGCTTTTGACCCAGCAATCTCACTTGCAGAAATTGATCTCAATGATACACTGACAAAAATATGGAAAGATGTGTACACAATACTATTTACTGCAGCACCATTTGTAACAGCAAAATACTGGAAAATCATCTAAACAACAGAAAACTAGATAAACAGACTATTGCACAACTAGAAAATTCACTACCATGCAGTTTTAAACAGTGATGGAAAATATCTGTACATCCTACTATCAAGTCAGGATATATTGTTAAATAAAAAGTAGCAAGGTGGAGAAAATGCTACATATTATCCTATTATTTACCTACTGTATATCTGAAAAGCATTTGCTTTATTAAAAAGAAAAATGGAAGAATAAATTATAAAATAAAAATAATGGTTACTAATAGAAGAGAAGTAATAGGGAGAAATGAAGTGATAGAAAGTAGGCTTCTTATTTTGTAGATTTGCTTAGTAGAATATACTTTGTTTTTGAATATATCTTATTTTGTAGCTTTGACTTCAAAATCATGTAAATATCGTATATAATTATAAAACAAAATTCCATTTAGAAAAAACAATCCCTAAAAATAGAAAACAAAGCAATGCGAAATAAATGAACTTAACCAGGTATCCAATTGACTACCTAATCACAAAAAAAAAGGAACAATTCCAAGAGACTTTAAATCATAGTAATTTAGTGGTACTGAGTTATTGGGATATGCCCTACAGATAAAATGACTGCAAAAAGTATCTTATAGTTTTTTTTTCCCCTCAGTAATGATATCATTATTAGTAGAATTGGCATTGTTATTCTGAGGTTAAAGCAAATGAGCAATTATATTGAGGTCACTGAGAAGCATGGTTTTCATTGTGGTTAAAAGGAGATGAACATGCAAAATCAATAAGGTTAAGTAGATTAGAAATAGAAAATATTGGTTTGAACTTGTGATATTATTTTACCCTAAAAGTTAACAAAACAACACATATTCCCTAGCTCTGAACACTAAAAAAACCTAGAAACAATGAACATCCCAGTAGCAGTAAGCATGCCTAGTACCCAAATCATGGTTTTGAAATACAATTTTCTACTTAAAAGGAATTACAGCTCTATGGAGAAATGGTTTTTAATGATGATTTTAATGCTGGTACAGGGAACGAACAAAATGATCTTCAAACATATATTAATATTATACAGGCAAAAACAAAAACAAAAATGAACAAAAAAAGACATCAAAAAGTTCTGGAGTCATGTCAAAAGAATTCAAGAACAAATCTGAATAAACTCCGACTGGCTTAAGATGAGAACACATGAGCACCTATAAAGATACAAGCTACAATAAATTTAAATACTTTTTAATACATTGCTATCTACCCAATGATGCCTCCCCAGAGGAGGAAGTTCCTGGGTCCTCACCAACTCTCACACTCCGCTACCTACTCCTGCCTCAGACCTCATGTACCTTTGCACCTTCCACTTCGCTCCAGAAGGTCCCAACATGGAGTAAAACTTCCCTTCAACAGATGATTGCTTGGCAGCACAGAACTGACCCCTGACTGTTACTACCATCTATGGTCTCCCACACCCCTCTGCAGTTATCAACCACAGCCAGGAGTCAAAACCAGAATTTACAGTCTGTTAGCAAACAGATTCCACATTGCATCTAACCTTTAAGAAATTACCACTAGGAGTTTGAAGAAACATGGCAGAGTGAGAGACGTCCCCAGATTTCTCCCCTTGAAATAATAAGCTGAACATCTAAAACTCAACAAAAAACACTCAAACTGCACAACAGCAGGTCTGAGCATGATATCTGTGCATAAGAGCTACCACAGGTCAGAAACGTGCATGTCAGGCAGTGAAATGGGAGAAATAAAGAAGATATCTCTCACAGCCAGTGAAACTCCCTGTAGGAGGAGAGAGAGAGAAGGTACAGTGAGTTCAATGAACAGCCCAGCCTGGGAGAGTTGTGAGCTCCATGCATCTAGGGGCAGAGCCCATAGATCAGGGCAAAAGGCAAAGAAGTGGGGACGGCAGAGAAACAACTCTCAACCCAGAGGGCCCCTCCCCCCATATCCTCCGAAACTGATCACCGTGGAGCCCCAGGGTAATCTGAGCAAATCCTGCCGAGACTGTCACTGACACTGACAGGGACTGAAACTGAGAGTAGTGAGCATGATAAAATATCTATTAGAAAATAAAAAGGCATTATTCATCCTTTACATAAAGCAGAGTCCAAGAGGCTTAGACCCCACCTAGAAAAAAAACAAAAAAACAAAAAACAAAAAACAAAAAAATACAAAAGAAAAGCTCCTTCTTTGCAACAGGCTAAAGAGAGATTTTTATATAATAAATCTCCTTTCTAGAAAAACAGAAGAATACACTTCCATTAATGCCCAGGCGGAAATATAGTCTATTAAACACCATAAACAACACAGGTGACAAGGCATCTCGGAAAGAGAAAAAGTCTCTAGAAAATATGCTTACAACAACTTAAATTACAGAGAATTCAGGATAGTATTTCTGAAAAAACTCTGTGAGTTCTGAAATGAGTCATATCAAGAATTTCTGGAATTGAAAAAAAACAACTAGAGGAACAGAGCAAAGAGATTGAAACCCACAAAAAGAACAGAATAGATCTTCCGGAGATAAAAATCACACTGGAAGGGTTGAAAAATGAAATAGCAAGCTTGGGTAATAGAGTCAACCAAATTGAGGAGAGGATCAGTGATATCGAAAACAGAAATCTAGAAATAAACCAGAAGGAAAAAGAGAGAAACTGAAGAATTAAAAATAATGAAAGGGAAATACAAGAACTAGTTGATACCATCAGGAGAAGAAATATAAGAATAATGGGCATTCTCGAAGGGGAAGAAAAGGAGAAATGATTAGAAAGCAAAATCAGACAAATAGTTAATGAGAATTTCCCAAATCTAAAGAACAAGCTGAAGGGTGGAATTCAAGAAATCAACAGAACACCCAAATGTCTCAACCCAAAAATTCCTTCTCCAGCACACATTGTATTACAATTATCAAAAATAAATGACAAAGAAAGAATTCTCAAAACAGCCAGAGAAAAGAAGATGGTAACCTATAAAGGAAAACACATTAGATTATTATCGGAATTCTCAGCCAAACCTTACAAGCCACAAAGGAGTAGAATCAAATATTCAAACTATTAAATGAGGGGAACTACCAGCCAAGAATAATGTATCCAGCAAAGAACTCTTTTAGATATGAAGGAGAAATAAAGACCTTTTCAACATACAACAATCGAGGGATTCTCCATTATGAGGCCAGCATTACAGGAAATACTGAAAGGGGTCAACTCACCTAAAATAAAATAACAACAACAACAACAACAACAACAACAAAACATAACGAGGGGTAAGGCAAATAGAAGCAGAGGAGTGCAAACCTTACTAAGAACAGGGCAATATAAGCTTAAAAAATAAAAAGAAAATTATGATAGCAAGATAGCAATGACCATTCAGCATACATAGGGACAAATTGAGATAACGATAACTGAAAAGAGGAGGATTTAAAGATTCGAATTTATAAAGTGCAATGGAGATAAGGCACACACAGAAGAAAATGGACGACTGTATATGTATAACTATCCTTTACATATTTGTAATGGTAACCACATGGCAAAGATTCAGAACTGAAGTATATAACATAAAACAAGAAGAACCAGAGGGAAAAAACACAAAAGCTAACCAAAATAAAGAAAACAGAAATATAAAGACAAGGAAGCACTGGAAACACCAAACTACCAGAAAGGAAAAAGATAAAATGACTATTAGAAGACCTCATATTTCAATAATCACCCTAAATAGAAATGGATTGAACTCATCAATACGAAGGCACAGAGTTGCAGACGTGATCAAAAAACCAAACTCAACCATATACTGCCTCCAGGAGACACATCTCAGCTCCAAAGACAAATATAGACTCAAAGTGAAAGTATGGAAAATGATATTTTAAGCAAATGGCATTCAGAGAAAAGTGGGAGTAGCGGTACTAATATCATATAAAATAGACCTCAAAATAAAAAGAGTAAAGAAAGATACTGAGGGATACTTCATAATAATAAAAAGAATCATGCACAAGGACACATAACACTTATTAATACCTATGACCCCATTCAGGAAGCCCCAAAATATGTAAAGCAATTACTAACAGAACTAAAGTGAGAGACAGACCAAAATGTTATCATACTTGGGGACATAAATACCCCACTGTCACATATGGACAGATCATCCAAACAGAAAGTCAATAAGAAAATAAAATCTTTGAATGACACATTAAACCTACAGGACATAATTGACATTTACAAAGCCTTCCATCCCAAAAGAGTTGCTTGTACATTCTACTCTACTACACATGGAATATTATCAAGGATTAACCACATACTGGTTCACAGAGATAGGCTCAACAAATATAAGATGACTCAAATCATGCCAACCATATTCTCTGATCATAATGCTCTGAAACTAGAGATCAACTGTAAAAGATATCAGGAAAAACTACAAATACATGAAGATTAAACAATATGCTACTGAAGAATAACTGGGTCAGAGAAAAAATAAAAAGAAAGATCAAGAGATTAATAGAAACGAATGATAATGATAGTACAATATATCAAAGCTTTTGTGACATTGAAAAAGCGGTCATAGGAGGAAAGTTCATATCATTACAGACCTATCTCCAAAAAACAAGAACGAACTCAAATAAACAACCTAACGCTTCATCTTAAAAAACTAGAAAAGGAAGAACAAATGAGTCCTAAAGTCAGCAGAAGGAAAGAAATCATCAAAATTAGAGCAGAAATAAATGAAATTGAAAACAAACAAACAAAAAAAATAGACAAAATAAATACAACATGGAGTTGGTTCTTTGAGAAGGTTAATAAAATTGAAAAGCCCATGGCTAGACTCACTAAAGAAAAACTAGAAAGGACACAAACAAAAAAAATCAGGGATGAAAGAGAGGAAATTACAACTGACATCGCAGAAATACAAAGGATCATGCAAGAATACTATAAAAGGGGTGGCTCCATAGTGTAGTGGTTAGCACATCTGTTTTACACGCAGAAGGTCCTGGGTTCACTCCCCAGGTGGCACCACGGACAATACCCGCGAGCACGTA
>NW_006441948.1:568677-579703 GCF_000325575.1 Pteropus alecto
GCTGTAGATCTAACGGTCAATTTATAGGATTCCCAGGGGACAGAGAACTATGTTACCAACACCATGGGAATCCAGGCAGAAAAATCAAACAAAAAATTATTTCTTCCAAAAATTGACAAAGAACCAGGTATTTGAGGACCTAGAGATTAAAAGACAGTGAAGAGGTATATCCATCAATTGAAATATATGGACATTATTTGGGTTCCATCTCAAACAAACTGTAAAAAGGAGACTATTGAGGAATGGAGATTTGATAATATTAAAGAATTATTCTCATTTACTTTTAGGAATAATTATTTTTTAAAATTTATTTATTTTTATTGTGATGATATTGGTTAACAAGATCCAGTACATTTCAGCTGTACAATTCAAAAGTAAGGCACATATATATTACACTGTGTGTTCACCACCCACAGTTACATTTCTTTCTGTAACCACATATTTGACCTCGTTTAACCCATTTACTTCACCCCAATCCCTTCCCCTCACCCTCTGGTAACCACTAGTCTATTGTTCATGTCCATGAGTCTCTGTTTGTTTGTCCTGTTCATTTGTTGCTTTTAGATAAATATCACACATATAAGTGATATCATGTCATTTTCAGCTTTTTCTTTCTAGCTTATTTCACTTAGTAAGATTATCTCAAGGTCCATCCGTGTTGTGGCAAATGGCAGTATTTCATCTCTTCTTATGGCTCAGCAATATTCCACATATTGTATATGTACCACAGCTTCTTTAGCCAATCATCTATCATAGGACACTTTGTTTGCTTCCATTTCATGGCCACTGTGAATTATGCTACTATGAACATCATTGTGCAAATATCTTTTCAGATATGAGTTTCAAGTCTTTGGGATCAATACCCAGTAGAGAGATTGCTGGATCATATGGTAGATCAAGTCTTAGTGTTTTGAGGAACCTCCATACTGTTTTCCATAGTGGCTGTACCAATTTGCAGTCCCACCAACAGTGTATGAGGGTTCCCTTTTCTCCACATCCTCTCTAAGTTTATTACTTGTCCTGTTGATAACAGCTATTCTATCAGGTGTGTAATGTTATCTCACTGTGGTTTTGATTTGTATTTCTCTAGTGGCTAGTGATGTTGAGCATCTTTTCATATGTTTGTTCGCCATTTGTATGTTTTCTTGGGAGAAGTGTCTGTTCAGGTCTTCTGCTCATTTTTTGCCTGGATTATTTGATTTTTTGTTGTTATTGTGTTCTTTGTATATTTTAGATATTAGGCCCTTATCAAAAGTATTGCTTGATAAGTATTTGATAAGTATTGCTTATCAAATATATTTCCCATTCGGATGGTTCTCTCTTTACCTTGTTGACAATTTATTTTGCTGAGCAGAAGCTATTAGTTTGATATAGTCCTATTCATTTATTTTAGCTTTTACTTCCCCACCTTTTGAGGTCAATTCATAAAATCCTCTTTAAATCCAAGGTCCTTGAGTTTAGTTCCTATGTTTTCTTCTATGCATTTTATTGTTTCATCTTATGTTCAGGTCCTTAATCCATTTTTGAGTTAATTTTGGTGTGTAGTGATAGATAACAGTCTAGTTTCATTCTTTTGCAGGTGGCTTTCCAGTTTTCCCAGCACTATTTATTGAAGAGGCTTTCCTTTATCCACTGTATGTTTTGGGTCTTTTGTCAAAAGTTATTTGCCCATATAAACATAGGTTTACTTCTGGACTCTTGATTCTTTTCCACTGATCTTTTTGTCTGTTTTTTTTTTTTTCTCTGCCAATACCATATCATTTTTTTATTATTGTTGCTTTGTAGTTTAATTTGTAATCAAGCAGAGTGGTGCCTCCAACCTCATTCTTTTTTCTCAGGATGGTTTTGGCAGCTCGGGGTGTTTTTGATTTCATACAAACCTGATGATTTTTTGCTGCATTTCTTTTAAAAATTCTGATTAGATTTTGATAGAGATTGCACTAAATCTTATAATGTTTTAGGTAATAATGTCATTTTAACTATGTTGATTCTTCCAATCTACGAACACAGAATAGCTCTCCATTTCTTCGAATCTTCTTTGATTTCTTTTAAAAGAGCCTTAAAATTTTCATTATATAGGTCCTTCACATGTTTCGTTAAATTGATTTTAGGAATAATTTTAAAGGGACCTTAACTTTTAGAGATATATCTGAAAATATTTTAAAATATTATGTCAAATTTTCTTTAACATAATTCCTAGTCTGTTACTGTGGTATAGGTGCAACAATATCAGTAATGAATTGGCAATTGTTGAACTTGAATACTGAGTACATAGGGTTTGTTTTACTGTCTCTCTACTTTCATGTATATTTGAATATTTCTATAGTAAAATACTTCCAAAATTTCAGTATGTAATTTATAAATAAGTAAATACCATTTTATTTAATATTTCATTATCAAACCTTCCATTGAAACCATTTTAGTGTCTATTGCCTGGACCTCTTTAAAAAGAGAGAATGGCAAATGGATCTATTCTGAATATCACATAATCTTCAGGAACAAATAGTTAATTTTTTTCTCCTAGTCCACAGTTAGGAAAGGATGAAAAAATCCATTGGTGTCCTATTTTTCCTATATTTCATCAGGATAACTTCTGTCAGCAAGTTTGAGCATCATAATGAAACTCAAAGGAATTCTTCTAATGGACCAGCTCCAAGGGAAAGAAAAATAAGTAAATGATATGGTCCATTGTAATAATACCCAGTATAAAAAATGATATGTAAAACTGGGTTTGATATAGGCTGATATGACCAGCCAGGGGGATGGAACTGTGGGTTTAACATAGCAGCAGAACTTCATAAGTTGTAAGGATGCTCAGAATCAGGTGAGTAGCATCATCTTAGTTCCATATTTTTCCAATAGAAGAAGGATCATAGGTAGTGTAAGCTGCACTCAAAAAAATGAAGCTATCAAGAGAGCCTAGGATTCTCTCAATTAATCTAGTAGTCCAGAAAGGGCTTCGCGTACAAATTAGGGAAGGAAGACAGAAGTCACACAATATGGATTGACAAATAATATTGGGAAAGGCTGCAGCTTAGGCAACCTGTAGTGTCATATTTGTTCATAGCCAATACTATATGCCTGCATAGTGAATATGACCATGAACACCTGGTTGACTTGCCACATTTGGTTTAAAAAATAAGTGGGTCTAAGCTTGTGGGATGAAAGCAATCAGTGCCTACAGCTAAGCAAGGATGAGAGAGGCAGGAGCTGACACTGCTTATTTCCATGCTGTTAGTCCTGTCTGGAATGCGTATTTGCCTGTTGAGGTGCCAGTACTTATCTTTTCAAAATCAGGTCAAACATCATCTCTTCTAAGATACATTTCCTAATCCAGATGGAAAAGATTGCTCCTTCTTTAAATTCGAATAGAATGCCTGTCATTCTTTTATGACATTTATCTTACTTTGCCTTTTTCCTTTCCCCTGTATATGTACATATATACCTTGCCCTTATAAGATTATAAACTCCTCAATGGCAGGGATCATGTCCCATCTTTTTATCTCCCTCACCACAGAATGCATACTATAAAAGCATGTGTTTGATCAAAGATTTCACTATCTTCCAAATTGAAAAGTTGATTCAGAACTTTAGGTTTAAAATGATGCTGGCTAGTAGTTCCTGTTTCACCTTCACCCACTTTCCAACAATAATACCTATGAAGACAGAGAAAAAAGAAAAAAACTCAAAATGTAACAATGCCGAAAAACATTAAAAAGACTGACAAGCAAGTAATTACCAGAACCTGGAACAGTGTTTCTCTAATTATAAGACATACACAATGAAATTGACAATTCCAATTGAAAATCGGCATATGCTTTGCAAGTAGAAATAAAGAGTACCTGTTTTCCTGATAGACCTAGGAAGAGGTGTCACCCTACCACACTACTGTTCCCAGGGTATATACCATTCGGAAAACAGACAGCCCAATCAATATAATGCAGGGTTTTTATTTTGACATTTTATTTTATTATAAGTTTCAAATGTATAGTACACTGGTTAAATATTTATATTATTTATGAAACGATCCCCCTGATTGCTCTTTCTCTCCTCTGGCTTTACATCTAGCCATTACATTAATGTTAACTGCATTAGTAGCTGTACTCCCCATTTCCGTGACCATCTATTAACTACTAATTTGTACTTCTTTAACGCTTCACACTTTTCTCCCAGCCCCCTAAACTTCCTCCCCTCTGGCCATTATCAGATTGTCCCCTGTATTTGTGTGTTTTAGATTAGTTTGTTCTTTTTGTTCCTTAGATTCTGCATATAACTGAAATCATATGGTACTTATCTTTCTCTGACTTATTTCGCTCAGCATAGTGGACCTCTAGGTCCATCCACATTGATGTAAATTGTAGGATTTCATTATTTTATGACTCAGTAATAGTCCATTGTGTATATGAACCATAACTTCTTTATCTAATCATCTGTTCATGGGTATTTGGGTTGCTTCCATATCTTGGCTATTGTAAATTGTGCTGCCATGAACATGGGGGTGCATAGATCTTTACGAATTATTATTTTGTTTCTCTTTGGATAAATATCCAAAGTGTAATTACTCGGTCAAAAGGTAGATCCATTTTTAATTTTCGGAGGAACCTCCATACTGCTTTCCATAGTGACTGTACCAATTAACAATCCCACCAACAGTGTAAGAGAGTTCCCTTTTCTCCATATCCACACCAATGCTTGTTTTTTGATTTACTGATGATAGCCATTCTGAAAGGTGTGAGATGTTATCTCCTTGAGGTTTTAGTTTGCATTTCTTTGATATCTAGTGACTTTGAGCATCATTTCATATGTCTATTGGCCATCTGTATTTTCTCTTTGGAGAAATATCTATTCAGGTCTGCTCATTTTTTAATTAGATTGTTTTTTGTTGTTGTTCAGTTGTACGAGTCCTTTATAAATGTTGGATAGTAAACCCTTATTGGATATATTATAGGCAAATATCTCCTTCCATTCACTAAGTTATCTTGTCATTTTCTTGATGCTTTTTTTTATTCTTGTGCAAAAACTTTTTAGTTTGATATAGTCACATTTGTTTGTTTTCTTTTTTGTTTCCCTTGCCCGAGGAGATATATCTGAAAAGAAATTACTAGTAGCAATAACACAGAGTTTACTGCCTATGTTTTCTTCTTGAAGTTTTATGGTTTCAAGTCTTACATTTAAGTCTTAAATCATTTTGAGTCTATTCTTGTATGTGGTGTAAGAAGGTGGTCCAGTTTCATTTTTTGAATGTATCTGTTCAATTTTCCCAGCACCATTTACTAAAGAGACAGTCTTTACCCCATTGTATATTCTTGCCTCCTTTGTCATATATTAAATGAGCATATAGACATGAATTTATTTCCGGGCTCCATTCTGTTCCATTGATCAATATATCTGTTTTTTTTTATGCCAGTATCATGCTGTTTTGATTACTGTAGCACTGTAATATAGTTTAATATCAGATAGTGTGATACTTCTAACTTTGTTCTTCTTTCTCAAGATTACTATGGCTATTCAAGGTCTTGTGTGGTTTTATATACATTTTTGTATTATTTGTTCAAGTTCTCTGAAAAATGCCATTGGTATTTTGATACAAATTGTGTTAAATCTATAGATTATTTTGGGTAGTATGGTCATTTTAATGATGTTAACTCTTCTTACGCATGAACATGGTATATGCTTCAATTTATTTGTATATTCAATTTATTTTTTCAATGAGTTATAATTTTATGAGAACAGGTCATTCATCTCCTTGGTTAATTTGATTCCTAGATATTTTGTTTTTGATGCAATTGTAAATGGGATTATTTCCTTAATTTCTCTTTCTGAATGTTCATCGTTGATGAGTAAAAATGCAACTGACTTCTGAATACTAATTTTGTGTCTTCCTGAATTCATTGATTAGTTCTAACAGTTTTTTGGTTTAATCTTTAGATTTCTCTCTATATAGTATCATATCATCTAGAAATAATGACACTTTACTTCTTCCTTTCCAATTTGGATGCCTTTTATTTCCCTTTCTTGTCTGATTGCTATAGCTAAGACTTCCAATACAATGTTGAACAGAAGTGGTGAATGTAGGCAACCTTGTCTTGTTCTTGATCTTAAGGAAAATATTTTTAGCTACTTTTAGCTGTAGATTTGTCATATAAGGCCTTTGTTGCATTGAGGTGTGTTCTCGCTATTCCCACTTTACTGGGAGTTTGTATCATAAACAAATGCTGGATTTTGTCAAATGCTTTCCCTGTATCTATTGATAAGATTATATAATTTTTATCATTCATTTTGTTGATGTGATGTATCACATTAAATACTGTACCAACATTGCATCCCAAGAATAAATCCAACTTGATCATGGTGTATGATATTTTTAAAGTATTGCTGAATTTGGTTTGCTAATATTTTGTTGAAAATTTTTGCATCAATGTTCGTAAGATATATTGGTCTATAGTTTTCTTTTTTGTAATGTTTTTGTCTGGTTTTCAAATCAAGGTAATGGGGACTTCATTAAAAGAAAAATAGGATGCCTTCCCTCTTCTTGAATTTTTTGAACTAGTTTGAGAAGAATAAATATTAACTCTTCTTTGAATGTTTGGTAAGATTCATCTATGAAGCCATCTGGCCCAGGACTTTTGTTTTCAGGGAGATTTTTGATTACCGATTCGATTTCATTGGTGGTAATTGGCCAGTTCAGATTTTCTGTTTCTTTTTGACTCAGTCTTAGGAGATTTTATGTTTCTAGGAACGTGTCCATTTCTTCCAGATTGTCCAATTTGTTGGCATATAATTGCTCACAGTATTTTCTTATTATCCTTTGTATTTCTGTGGAAACATAGCTACTTCTCCTCTTTCATCTCAGATTTTATTTGAGTCCTCTCTCTTTTTTCCCAGATAAGTTTCGTTATCAATTTCATTTATATTTTCAAAGAACCAGCTCTAGGTTTCATTAACCTTTTGTATTGTTTTTCTAGACTCTATTTTGTTTATTTCCCCTCTGATCTTTATCATTTCCTTCTTTCTACTTATTTTGGCTTTGTTTGCTGTTCTTTTTTAGATTCTTCTAAGTGTAAGTTTAGATTGTTTATTCAAGCTTTTTTCTTCTTTTATTGTGGTAGGCCTGTTTTCACTGTGTCCCATAGATTTTGAGTCACTGTATTTTCATTTTCATTTGTCTCTAAGTATCTTTTGATTTCTTCCTTGATCACATTGTTAACCCATTCATCGTTTAGTAGTGTATTATTTAGCCTCCATGTGTTTGTGTATTTTCCAGTTTTTTTTTTTCTTTCTTGTAGTTGATTTCTACTATTATACCATTGTGGTTTGAGAAGATTCTTGATATGATTTCAATCTTCTTAAATTTACTGATATTTGTTTTGTAGCCTAACATATGACCTATCTTGGAAAATGTTCCATGTGCACTTGAGAAAAATGTATATTCTGCTGCTTTGGGGTGAAATGCTCTGAAAATATCTATTAAATTCATCTGGTCTAGTGTGTCATTTAAGCCTACTATTGCTTTGTTGATTTTCTGCCTGGAAGATGTGTCCGTTTTTGTCAATGAAATGTTAATCTACTGATAATCTACTATGAGTGTGTTACTGTTGATCTCTCCTTTTATGTCAGTCAATAATTGCTTTATGTATGTAGGTGCTCCTACGTTTAGTGCATATGTGTTTACCAAGGTTATGTTCTCTTGATGTATTGATCTGTTCATCATTATAATGCCCTTCTTTGTCTCTTATTATAGCCTTTGTTTTAAAGTCTATTTTATCTGATGTAAGTACCCCGGCTTTTTTTTTTTTTTTTCATTTTCATTTGTGTGAAATATCGTTTTCCATTCCTTTACTTTCAGTCTGTGCAAATCATTTGATCTGAAGTGGGTCTGTTGTAGACAGCATATGCATGGGTCTTGTTTTCTTATCTATTCAGCTACCTTATGTCTTTCGATTGAAGAATTTAATCCATTTACATTTAAAGTGATTATTAATATGTATATAGTTATTGCCACTTTATTATTCATATTTATTTGTTTTTCCTCCATTCTTTTTTTTACAGAAGTCCCTTTAATATTTCTTATAATACTGGCTTGTTGAATTCCTTAAGCTTTTTCCTATTTAGAAAGCTCTTTATCTCACCTTCCATTTTAATTGAAAGCCTTATTTGGTCGAGTATTTGTGGTTGCAGATTCTTGTTTTTCATAATTTGAATATTTCTTTCCAGTCCCTTCTGACTTGCAAAATTTCAATTGAAAAATCAGCAGTCATTCTTATGGGGGTACTCTTGTAAGTAACTAGCTCCCTTTTCTTTTGCTCCTTTTAAGATTATCTCTTTGTTTTCATCTTTAGCATTTTAATTATGATGTCTTGATGTGGATCTGTTTCAATTCCTCTTGTTTGGGACTCTTTGTGCTTCCTGGACTTGTATTTCAAAATTTTTGCCAGGTTATAGAGGTTTTCTGTCATTATTTCTTCATGTAGATTCTCAATCCTTTGCTCTCTCTCTCTTCTCCTTCTGGTATTCCCATAATGCAGATATTATTCTGCTTCATGTTGTCCCAGCAGTCTCTTAAACTATTCTATTTTTTTAATTCTTTTTTTTTTCTTTTGATTGTTCTGATTGCATGTATTTTACTACCTTGTCTTCTACC
Organism: Pteropus alecto; assembly: GCF_000325575.1. Taxonomy (NCBI): domain Eukaryota; kingdom Metazoa; phylum Chordata; class Mammalia; order Chiroptera; family Pteropodidae; genus Pteropus; species Pteropus alecto. The sequence continues at coordinate 577,319 of NW_006441948.1, forward strand.
TCACTGATTCAGTCTTCTGCTTTGTCCAACCTACCGTTGAATCCTTCTAGTGTATTCTTCATTTCAGTTATTGTATTCTTCATTTCTGTCTGGTTCTTTTTTGTTGTTTCTATGTCTTTTTTATGCTTACTATCTCTCTGTTGAGGTTCTCATTGCACTCATCAATTCTGCTCCTAAGTTCATTGGGCATCCTTATAACCATTATTTTGAACTCTGTGTCTGGTAGGTTGCTTGCCTCCATTTCATTTAGCTTATTTTCTGGAGTTTTCTCCTGTTGTTTCATTTTCGGCAATTTTTGTTTGTTTTCTCATTTTATTAGCCTCTCTGTCTCCATTTCTATTTGTTAGGAAGATTTGTTTCATCTCTCAGCCCTGGCCAGGTGGCCTTATGTAGAAGGTGTCCTGTGTGGCCCAGTGGCACACTGTTCCTAATCGCCTGTGCAGGGAGCTCTGGATGTAATCTTTCCGTGAGTTGTGTGTGATTTTCTGTTGTAGCTAAGCCTTAATTGAGATCAGTACATCAGGGGATGGGATCAACATTTGGACTGACTAACTGTGAGAACTGGCTGCACCCACAGGGTATGAGATGCTATATGGGGGTTCACCCCACTGAGTCGGATTTACCCTAGCAGGCTTGTGTACTTGTTGAGCCCACCTTTTGGGTGTACCACTTATGGGGCTAGTCAGCAATTGCTCCATTGTGGCCTAGTGTCAGCCTCTGCATGCATTAGTTTTACAGTCTCTTAAGAGGGCATCTCCAGTAGGGCAAGGTCAACCACAACCTTGATTGCTCAGGGCTACCTGGTGAGAACTACAAAGTAATCCACAGATAGTTGCTGCCTATGATGGATCTATACGTAAGTAGAAGAGACAGTACTGTAAGCCGTGGCCTGGTTACCCCCAGTACCAGGCCTGCTGTGGTTTAGCAGAAGGACCAGTGTCCCTCAAGGCCTGAGGCTGCCTGTCAATTGCCTGTAAGACTGTGCAACTGGAAGATCCTCTGGGTGATATGTGCATTGGGTGGTTCAGGGACCCAGGGAGTCACCTGGGTACATTGAACAAGATTCCCCCAGCCACTGCAGTATCAGTTTACATGCCAGCACCCTGTCTGTGGCTTCCTGTAAAAGTTTCAGATTGCAGCAAGGCCAGCCACTGCCCTCATCGTGTCTGCAAAAACCAAGATCTATTCAAGAATTATTGAAGCATGTGGACAAGTGTTTGGCTCACCACCAATATCTCTCCCTGGATGCACAAGCTTTGCATGGGCTGCACGAACTGAGTGCTATTGTTTTCTCTCAAGTTTGTGTCCCAAGGAAAGCACAAGATGGAATTGGGTTGCCTGTGAATAGGCTTGCCACAGGTAATTTGTTTGTTAGGTGGGGCAGCGTCTCAGTGAGGCACAGGGCCATCAGGCCTATACATCACCAGATTTGCTACCAGCTCTGGGACCACGGGCTCCCCCAAATGTCACAGATCAATGCGAGACCCATTGCCAAAGTCCTGCAATCCACCCAAATGTTATTGTGTCTCATGCTGGCAGTAGTGATCTGCCTACCACTATTTTTTTCTGAAATTTGTGCACTGCGCTAGCTGAGATCTGCTGCCTGTGCAGAATGCACAACCCCAGAAAGGGGCAAGATGGGGGAGGCTGCCTGTCAATGGGCTGCGGGCACTTTGTGGATTGGGTGGTGTGGGATCTCAGGGAGACAAGGGCTGTCAGGCCAATAGAGCCTCAGTTTTGCTGCAACTTCTGTGTCCGTGTATTTTTGCAGTAGTCACAGATCACAGTGAGACCAGCTGCTGTCTGGGGTGGTCCCACAGACACCTGTGATCTGCCCAAATGATGTTGCAGCTTGTACAGGCAGCAGTGATCTTCCCACAACTGATTTCCCCAAAACGAATGCACTGTACTAGCTGAGGTCTGTTGCCTATGGGGAATATGGGGAGCTAGAAAGGGGCAGGGCAGTGGTGGTTGCTTTTCAGTGGGCTGCTGAGAACAATTTGTGGGTTGAGTGGGGTGGGATCTCAGAGAGACAAGAGCAATCAGGCTAATCCAGCCTCAGTTTTGCTGCAACTTCTGTGTCGATGCATTCCCACACAAGTCACAGATCAAAAGCAAGACCAGTTGCTATCTGGGATTGGCCCACAGATCCCAGAGATGCACCCAAGCTCGTGGTAGAAGCAGTGATTTGTCTGAAACTGTCCCCAAAATGTACTCACAGTGCTGGCTGATGCCTGTGCTAAATGTTCAGCCCTGGAAAGGAGGAGGGCTGGGGCAGCTGCCCAGCATTGACCAGCCACCCCAGTCAATTGTGGGTTGGGTAGGGCAGGCTGATCTCCCCAGGCCAATGCAACTTCAGAATTAGCAGTGCAGGCTGGGAACGGT
>NW_006441948.1:579734-584225 GCF_000325575.1 Pteropus alecto
TTGTCCCATATGGGGGCCCTGACTAAGGCACAATGGCGGCTGCACGTCCAGTCCTCACTCTAGCATCACATAATACAATCTTTCCCCATATGACTTGCCTGAGCCTCCATCCCTCTGACAGTGCCTAGGTTGTGTGAGAGCCTGTGTATGGACCCTTCAAAGGGGCATCTGGGATTTCAGTCTCCTTCCATCTCACCTGGATGGCCAGAATCCCTACTGATTTTTACAGTCAGATTTTTTGGGAACTCCTCTTCCCTGGGCTGGGACCCTGGGCCAGGGAGCTCCCATATGGGAATAGGACCCTTCTCTCCTTCAAAGGGCCTCTGCAGCTGTGCTCTTCCTCCTGGTGCTCCACTGCCACCCACCTGCAGGTGCGAGACTAGCCCAATTCGCGTCTTTGCCCCTCCTACCGGCTGCTTTGATGTGACTCCTTCATATCATCAGACATATGTGCTTTGATCAGCTGGATTTCAGGTAATTCTCCGCATTGATTATTTTATAATTTGGTTGTAATTTTAATGCAAGCCTGAGAGGAGGCAAACTCCTCTTTCATCTAGTTCACCATCTTGACTCAAAGTCAAGTTTGTTTGTTTGTTTGTTTATATAAGTGACCAAGATATTATATTCTTCTGTCGGTTCTTACCTTTCTAATTCATTCGGGGCCTATAACTCAGAAAGTGTGAATTGCAATAGGAACTGGTAGTGATAGTCTGCATTCTGTGAGGAATAGACCCAAATTCATTAGTTTTGTTTGCATTAGGAAAATATGCTCCCTTTTAGTAGACCCATCCTCAAACACACACATCTGGGAGAGTAAAGTACATGCTAATTACACTCTCCCCCCACCAAACAAACAAACAAACAAACAACCACTATTCTCCTGTGTAAAACACAACCTGTACAACCATACTGGAAAGCTCTGAAAAATTCCAGCAAGTAAAATGCTACAGTTAGAGGAAAAGATGCAAAGGTAAGTAACTTGCACTGTAAGTAACTGGTGGCCACTGGAGCTTGCTTAGCGTTTTATTTTCTTCTTTAGCTCAGTGTCAGTGAAATGAGCATGGAGAAAAAACTGAAACATAAATGATGATCCCACATCAGTCTAACAATGTTTGCTTAGATAAGTGGTTCTCAGCCCAGGAGCAATTTTGGCTCCCAGAGGACATTTATCAATGTCTGGAGACATCTTTGGTGGTCACACTGGCACTTAGTGGGTAGAGGCCAGGGATGCTGCTAAACATCCTATAGTCTACAGGACAGCCCACAAAAAAAGATCTCTCTGTTCCAAAGTGTCAATAGTACCAAAGTTGAGAAACTTTGGATTAAATAAATGTCTGCTAGCATTTAAATTGGTTTAGAAATAAGAATATCAATCTAACTTGAGAATAAGATTTTATTTATGTATATGAGTTAGAAAAAATCAGTGACAAAGAGAGTCCTCACATACTTTACAACATTGCACAAGACTAGAGCTCTCCTTGTTCCAGACATAAGAAGAAATCGATTATTAACATGGAGTCTATGAAATGACACTGCAGAACAAAGAAAATGTGATTTTTAGAATTAAATTTATAAGGTTAACATTGGTTATTAACCTTATATAAATTTCAGGTTACAACTTTATAATACGACATCTGAATACTCCATATTGAAGACAGCGAAGAAGCAGATTCTGACATTTGTTCTAGGAAAGAAAAAAAATTAAACTTCTTAGCATTCTAAATATAATTCAGCAATACGTGGTCTCTAAAAATAGAGAAAAATGAATAAAAAGGAATGCTATGTAAAGACATCTAGATGATCCAAAATAAAGCTGTGTAGGAAAAAGATTAAGAAACTAAAATAGCAAACCATGAATAAAATACAGAACTGATACCAAAGAAAATCAATGAAATGGAAGACAACTTGAGAAACAATAGCAATGAGGAAAAGATAGACAAAAATAATGAGAAAAAATGAAGAGATTCAACCACAGATAATTGTATTCCTCAGCAAAAGACTAGAATAGATAGAATAGATATAAGAAACACAACAATAATTGAAATCTTTTCTGAGTTGAAGAAATACCACAGTTCAAAAATCTCAAGTTTTCCCGAATACGAGCAAAAATACATTTTTAAAATAAAAATGCTTATTGCTACATACATTCTCACAAATATTTTATTTGAATTTTTTAACAATAGTTAAAAATATCCTACAGATTTAGAGACATGCATGGGTAGGGGCAAGGTTTGTTACATAGAAATAAAAACCAAACACTTTAGCCTTCACACATCTTCCTTGATATACTCAAAAGTAAGTACATGTTGATAATTGTGAAATATATACAGAATTCTGAGAAGAATCATTCTGCCCCAAGAACTATACACTAAACGAGTTGTCATTTATTCATATCAAATATGAAAGAGCCTGAAAAGTGCACCAACCAAAATCCTTTCTTAAAAAATAAATTGCTTGACTACATGTTATTCCAACCCACCTAGCAATGAAGCTAAATGGATAAGTCAAGCAAAGGCCATTCCAACCTTAAGAAGACTGCCATCACTTACTGAATTAAATGAAACACAAAGTCCCCAAAAGGATATAAATATGATTATAAAATTTGAATGCAAATGATAAAATGTTATATTATAAGAAATATATGATAAGAGAAATATAATGTATACGGAGAAACTAGATCTTAAACTCCAATAAAGGGAGATAGGCATTTAATAAGGAAATTATTGAGCACATGAAGAAATACATAAATAAACAAAAGAAGTCATTATAAATGCTCTTTATATTATAAAGGAAATAAGTAGGATGCTATGGTAGAGAATAACTGGGTGACCTACTTTTTCAGAAAGTAACCCTCTTAGAATGTTTCACTGAAGCTAAAACACCTGAAAGATGAGAATATGAAGAGTTGGGAGAAGGGCAGAATGCACTAAGGGTGAAAGTCACGACAACCACAGATACTCTGTGGTGGGAAGAAGCATGACATATTGTAAGAACAAAACTAACACCTCACTAGCTGCTTTAAGAGTTAGCCTGGGAAAGCATGGCGAGACATGATGTTAAAGAGATCAGCAGAAGCAGCCACATCACGCAGGTTCTTATAGGCAAAGGTTTGCAGTTTTATTCCAAGAGTAATAAGTTTTAAACAGAGAAGGGATATAATCTGATTTACTTTACAAAACTATAGTTGATCTCTGGAAATATATCCAAGACACTTTAAATGACACAGAGGCAATATTTTTCAGATTACATAAACTGTTTCAAAGCACAGAAAAACATGAGCAGTTTAACATATAATTTTTGAAGAGAACATAACACTGACACTAAAGTCTTACAAAGATAGCTCAAAGAAAAACGCTAGAGATAAAACTCACTGATAAGATAGATATGAATCCTAAATAAAATGACAGAACAATTTTATTGGTATATTAAAAGTAAAACATACCATGAAAACCCCAGAAAGTAGAGATCTCAAGGATTTTTCAACATTAAGAAATCTATTAATGTAATCCATCAAATTAAAATGTCAAATGCGAGCCTTCCATCCCAAAACAGCTGCTTATACATTCTTCTCTAGTGTACATGGAACATTCTCAAGAATCAATCATATACTGGGACACGCAGATAGCCTCAACAAATATAAGAGTTGAAATCATACCAACCATATTCTCTGAACATAATGCTTTGAAACTAGAGATCAACTACAAAAAGAAATAAGGAAGAAGCACAAACACATGGAGATTAAACAACATGCTACTGAAGAATAACTGAGTCAGAGAAGAAATAAAAAGAGAGATCAAAAGATACATAGAAACGAATTATAACGATAATACAACATATCAAGCTTTTGGGACACGGCAAAAGCGGTCATAAGAGGAAAGTTCATATCATAACAGGCCTATCTCCCAAAACAAGAACGAGCCCAAATAAACACCTAATACTTCATTAAAAGGAAGAATAAATGAAGCATAAAGTCAGCAGAAGAGAACCCCCAGACTCACTAAAGAAAAAATAGAAAGGACACAAATAAACAAAATCAGGAGTGAAAGATAGAAAATGACAACAGACACCACAGAAATACAATACAAAATGCAAGAATACTATGAAAAAGTATATAACACCAAATTTAACAACTAGAAGAAATGGACCAGTACATAGAAAAATACAACCTTCCTAGATTGAATCCAGAAGAATTGGAAAATCTAAATAGACCGATTAGCAGTATGCAAATTGAAACAATCATCAAAAAACCTACCAAAAAGTAAAAGTCCAGGACCACATGGCTTCACCAGTGAATTTTACTAAACATTCAAAGAAGATTTAATACTTATTCTCTTCAAACACTTCCAGAAAATGGAAGAGGAGGCAATACTTCCCAACTCATTTTATGAGGACGACATTACCCTGATACCAAAACCAGTAAAGGTATCACAGAAAAAGAAAACTACAGACCAATATCTCTCATGAAAACAGATGCAAAATTCCCAAATAAGG
>NW_006441948.1:586248-587808 GCF_000325575.1 Pteropus alecto
TTTTAAAAATTAATTGATTTTTAAGGGTAACATTGGTTAATGAAATCCAGTAAGTTTCAGTAAGGTGCATGCATATATGTATATCACATTGTGTGTTCTCCTCCCATAGTTAGATTTCTTTCTGTCACTACAGTGGAATATTACTCAACCATAAGAAGAGATGAAATACTGCCATTTGCGACAACATGAATGGATCTCAAGAAAATCATGCTAAGCAAAATAAGCCAGACAGAAAAAAGGTGAAAATCACATGATATCACTTATATGTGGGATACAAACCTAAAAGCAACAAATGAGCAGGACAAACAAACAGAGATTCATGGACATGGTTTATAGACTAGTGGTTACCAGAGGACTATAGAATAGTGGTTACTAGTGGGATGGGGGAGGAGAGGGGAGGTAGACAATGTCAAAGGGGTCAAATATAGGGGGATTGGAGGAGGGTGAATTGGGTAAAGGGGATCAAATATATGGTAGCTGAAGGAAACTGGACTTTGTGTGGTAAACACACAATAGAATATACAGATGTCAAATTACAATGTACACCTGAAAATTATATAATTGTATTAACCAATGTTACCCTCAATAAACTTAAGAAAATTATTTACAATGGAATCTAATTTTAGTGCATACATTTTATTTCATTTTTATTCACAGTTATCAAAAAATGCTGCCTCCTTAGAGAAAAAAAAAATAGCATAGATGATAGAGACTCTGTTCATGCCTCTGGTGACCAAATCAAAGTTGCGACAGAAACAAGGAGTAGTAGCAAGGAAAATTTGCCTGGGATCTCGATGAACAAGCTATTCAACTAGAGAGAAATACTAGAAATCACCCTGCAACAGCAGAAGGCAGGATGAGGCGAGGACGTGGGGCTGCCCGGTCTCCAGCAGCTGAGTGAGATGGAGGCTGTGGCAGTGGCAGCAGCAGCAGTCTCTTAAAGGGGCCACGTCTGCGAGCAGATTTTCGCAGTGAGAGACCTGCTCGCTCTGAGCACCAGTGCCGATTAGGCTTCACGCAGGGTCACCACAGACTTATAGGGAGACATTGTCAGAGTGAGATCCAAGGCAAGACTTGCTCTGTACAGAAGTGTCAGCAGTATATCCATGTTCCTTGTTGAGCCCTTCCCCCTCCCGGTGCTCCAGGTACAGTGCTGCCATAACCATGACATCATCGAACTGGATAACAGAGGTCACTCCTCCCAGAGGCTTCCCTGAAACCCCACCTCCCCTGACTCAATGTGCCACCCAAGTCACATCCAGGCATATCCTCAGTGAATCAGGTGCTCCTTGCTGAGCAGCTAGACTCACACTGTTAGTAGCTGGCTTTGGTTTCTCGTGTGGCCTTTTAAGGCAACTATAAGTACAACAGTTTTGGATTGCTTGTTGAATCTTAACAGGTGGCCCCGGAGGGGTAGCAGCTTGGGCTATATTTGGCCTGCAGCTGAACCCCTTTCAGGACTGTGCCACTGGACACCTACTGCACAAAGCCACACCAATAAGACTGGGAGACTTAGGAGCTTTGCTTAGTACATAGAAACAGACATGGAAAGGCAGCCAA
>NW_006441948.1:588601-591262 GCF_000325575.1 Pteropus alecto
TCTGTAAGAAGAAAAAACATGTATCAGAAACAGAAATAAAGAATGGTAATAACTACATTCCTATCAATGAGTATCTCAAAAGGAAAAGAATTAAGTGCTCCAACCAAAAGATAGGATGAATGGATAAGGAAACAAGACTCCTACATATGCTGCCTACAAGGGACTCACTTCAGATTAAAAGATACACAGACTAAAAGGAAGGGGATGGAAAAAGATATTGCTTGATGGACCTAGAAGATATTTAAGTCAGACAGAGAAAGATAAACACTATATGATTTTGCTGATATGCGGAATCTAAGGAATAAAAAGAACAAACTAATCAAAAGCAGACTCACAAATACAGTGGACAATTTGGTGACAGAGGGAAGCAGGAGGTTGGAGGGCTGAGAGAATGGGGGGAAGGGTTAAAGAAGTACAAATTAGTAGCTGATAGATGGTCACGGGGATGGGGAGCACAGCATAGGGAATGCAGTTAGCATTAATATGTTGGCTAGGTGGAGGGTCAGGGGAGGAAGGGAGCAATTGGGGGGATCATTTTACGAACTATATGGATGTCTAACCAATGTACTGTATACTTGAAACTAATTAAAACAAATATTTTTTTTAAAAAAATCCTGCCTCTCGAAAACCCAATGACATTTCCATCAGAACTTAAGAAATGATGGCAAAGGGGGAAGGAATTCTAAGCATAGAGAAGAGAATGCACAAATACATGCAAGCAACAAAGAATAATGAATTCAGAAACTGGAGAGTCTTTTGGATAGTTAACAGTGGTTCTTAACCTTGAGTTATCTGGTGAATCTTCAAAAAATTATATTCCTAACTGGTTGCTCTGAAAAGCCATTTTTGCATTGCTTTCATGCCTGGCTCTCTGCTCACTGCAGCCCTTTTGGTCATGCACTTTTTCCATCGCTGTGGACTCTGGCACCTTTTTTGCTAGTCCTCCAACTCTCACTTTCTTTTGAAAACGCTGTGTTGGATCGTCGGCCTGCCCCTCCATGTCAGACATGGCCATGGACACCAGCTCTGAGATCACCACCAAGGACTTAAAGGAGAAGAAATTTGTGGAGGAGGCAGAGAATGGAAGAGAAGCACCTGCTAATGGGAACACTAATGAGGAAAATGAGGAACAGGAAGCTGACAATGAGATAGATGAAGAAGAGGAAGAAGGAGGGGTATGAAGAATTGGAGGAAGGTGATGATAAGAAGGAGGATGGAGATGAAGATGAGGCTGAGGCAAACAGGAAGCTCAAGATGATGAGGATGAAATGTTGACACCAAGAAGCAGAAAATCAATGAGGATGACTAGACAGCAAGAAAGGAAAAGTTAAATTTAAAGAGAAAATAAAAAAAAAGGTCGCCATGACCTATTCACCATCCATTTCCCATCTCAGAATGTGGTCATCTTCGAGTAGAGTGCTGCCTGCCTGCCCACTGCAGGCCGCACAACCCACAGATGACACATGCTCTCCACCACCTATTCCACAATGTGAATTTGTAACAGGAAAGGAAAAAAAAAAAAACTTCCAACGCCCTGCTTTTATTTTTTTCTTAAATGTACTTTAAAAAGGAAAATTTGTATATTTTTATTTACATTTTATATTTCTTTCTGTACATGTTGTTAGGGATCAGCCATTTTTTATGATCTCAGGATGACCAAACCAGCCTTTGCAGCATTCTCTGTCCTGCTTCTGACTTTACTTGTAGTGTGAATGTGTTCATTATAATCGCAAAGGAGAAAATACACCTTGTAAAAAAAAAAAAAAAGCAAAAATAACAACAAAATAAATCTTATTCTGAGCATTCTGGTTACTTTTTTATGTGTGTTCTTATCTGTACTAGTAGTTAGTTTTTTATGAAATTGTTAAAAAGGCCAAAGATAAAAGATTTCATTATTTTTAGGGTTTTTTTGGTCTTTGAAGTTGTTTAATTTATTGTATTTTTGGCCTGTTTGATGTATGTGTGAAACAATGTTGACCAACAATAAATCAGAATTTTATTTTGTTAAGTTGTTCTAACAATAACAACAAAAAGAAAGTTCTGGTTCCCATTCCAATGATTCTGATTCAGGAGGTTGGAGTGGGACCCAAGAATCTGAATGGTAAGCAAGACTCACCCTCTCACCCAGATGAACCTGATGCATGACAAGGGGAAAAATCCTGCGCTAGAATTTTCTGAAGGTAGAAAGCAAGGAAAGGTCAGACTCAGAAAGTCTAACAGCCTTATTTATCTTTGGAGTCAAGCCTGAGACTACCCCTTGGACTCTATCTCTGGCTTAGGACTGCAAGCCAATGATCAAATAGATCATTGAATCAGTTTTGGCTGTGGGCTGCGAGCATACGTACCAGCCCAATCACCTTGATCTTTTGTTCTTAGCTCAATTACAGTCCTCAGAATAAAGCTAAGATAGCTGCTAGTACATTCTGTGTGCCAGAGGCATGAATGCACCAACAGCTCTTCACTGGTGTTAGTTATTGGCCAAATTTATCCTTAAACAACCCACCCCTCCCAAAAAGATATGGAATGGGATCAGTTTCTGGCTATTCTCTTTGAAGCTATGGGCCTTAATTAATTAATTAATTAATTTATTTATTTATTTATTTTTATATTTTTAGGCGACGCAACCCTTGGTTGACCTCGCAGATTGCAAAGACCTTGCTC